>NW_026941894.1:0-85342 GCF_024139115.2 Armigeres subalbatus
ATCCTCGCAACGCTGTCATTTTAGTTTAGTCACTCTTTTTCGCACTGGTCACTATTTTCGGTTAACATTTTGGGGGCTGCATTCCGCACAGGTGACGTTTAATAGTTCATCAAATAGCAGCGCTGTTATCGCGCTACCAAAATTGATCACCTGTCCACTGCGCTACTGTTTTAGCAGCGCGTTTAGTAGCGACCGGAAAAGTGTCAAGTAATGATACTGCGCTGCCAAACGGCTTATACTCACCACCGGCAATCTTGCTCTAAGTTAATGTATTGAAACTGTATATTTTAATAACCAACGGTAAAAGCTAATATTTTCTTTTCTCGATCCATTTATACTTCCAGTATAGGAATCGGTACCCTAGCAGGATAAACTCTGATGCTTATAGAGGTAATGAATATATGCCCAATTCGATGATTTATATTTGTATGTATCTTGTCACATGCTATGTGTGTTGATGGTGCTGTGGTGTAGTAGCCGCTTCCCGATCAAGAGATCACGAGTTCGAGTCCAGATCAGAGCATTTTGCTTTTTTTTTGCACGTAAAAACATAACTCCGAAACGCAAAGTTCAATCGATCTAATTTTAAATAGGAACCAATGGGACTGCATTCCGCGTCGAATGCAACTTGTTTGCGAGCAAATCGGATAATGATAAATGCCCAAAAACGTGTCTCACATTTTTGTACACATACACACACACACACACACACATACATACACACATACAGACATCACCTCAATTCGTCGAGCTGAGTCGATTGGTATATAACACTATGGGTCTCCGAGCCTTCTATAAAAAGTTCGGTTTTGGAGCAGTTCTATAGCCTTTCCGTATACTTAGTATACGAGAAAGGCAAAAAGCAGAATATCAATGGCTAATTATGAGAAATCAATTCTAAGGACCATATTCAATAATTGTTCAAGGCCGGATGGTATGAGGTTCAATTCAAGAAAGATATTAGAGGGTAAAACAATAAATAGGAAAGTTAGAGTTGGTAGAATCAGCTACTACGGCCATATATTGAGAAGAGAGGATAATCATCCAATCAAGTTAGCCTATAAACTAAAATTTAAAAAAAAGAAAAAAGGAAGACCAAGAATAACATGGGTAGATTCTTTAGAAGATGATTTAAATAGATATAATAACATTAGTATTGTAGAATGGGAACATGTGGCTAAAGATAGGGATAAAATAAAGAATAAAGCAGAAGAAATATATAAAGAAACAATAAGCGAAATTTCTGATGGGGAAACTTCTTCAGAAGATAACCAACAAAGACATAAATACAAACATTGGAAGAAAAAAACATGATTATGAGTAGGCTAAATTTAGATCTAAACACAACTACACATCTACAAAACAACTGAAGAGTACACTATACAAATTTCAGATATGTACTGGTATCGATATTCAAATAAGGCTTGGACTCACTTTGTTAAATATTAGGCGTGTTCTCGAAACCGACAACAATTAGGAGAGTTTCCAAAAACTTAAACAAACTCGCAGATCGTAGATTTTAAACGTTGTATTGATTTGCTCGTATGTTAAATTTTCCCTGTTGGGGATCCAATTATAGTCTTAACGATAGTATGCATAGTTTAATTCAATAGGGATTATCTCAGTTTACTCTTTACTCACGTTTAGTTTCTCCTCTGTTTGTTTCTTCCGGGAAACGGTCGCGTACGGTATCGTGTTTGCTATACCTGAATATGGCTATGTGCATGATAATATACATTAATCCAAGGGTCCTATGCACTATGTATCAGATATAGTTACCTCTGATTTAGCTAATGATAGCTATATGCTTTCCAAGGAAGTACGTAATCACCTCTCTAAAACTACAATTTGGTCCTATCTGCGGTAAGTGAGGAGAGTTCAGAAACTAGGTACAATCTATCTTATTTCAGGTCTTTTTAAATTCAATTTTATCTTCAGCAATAGTCCTATCAATCTAGAAATGATCTTCGGTAACTTTACTTCAACACAATACTTAACTAGATGTTTAAATGCTGACCAAACTCAGTTTCGGATTAGATCTTCAGCTTAACTCGTGTAAGTGTTTGGTTTTGTTAATTGTGTGTATCGAAGAGATTTTGTATTTCTATAATCGTAAATGTGTATGACAGGATGTTTTTGTGTGAGTTTGAAGGTTTTTCCCCAGCAGAGGCCCACTTGGCATACAAGAAGATAGCCACTAGGAGCAACCACCTTAACTGCTACCAACCACACACCAAGCTTCTTCAACCCACCACCAGGAGCCGCAGGATACGGAGTTGGGAGCGGCCATGATGGGTTGCACAAAAGATATTTTAGTTACTAGATAAAGATTGTCGCTGTCGTCGCTGTCCGGAACATCTTTTGCTGGCGAGGATAGGGGAGCTAAATGTCAAAGAAGGAAAATCCATACGATTTGACAGGTATGTACCACACATGTTTCGGACAGCAGAACAAAGGGAACAGTAGCGACAATCTTTATCTAGTAACTAAAATATCTTTTGGTTGCACAATTGGGTGGCTTGAAAAAGGGATGGAGACTGTGAAAAGTCGATGACCGGAGATGGGGTCATGAACCTTGGGGCTGATTGGTCTGGGACAAGTCGTTGACTTACCCGGCAGTTGTGAACAAGACTAGATGTGCGAAGCGCTAAGTAGAAGTCTAAATACAAACAGTTTTAAGTTACCAGATTGTGAGCAGAAGGAGGAAAATCAGGACCCCGTTGTTCCACCGTGGTGTCGCTATTCCGACCGCTGTATCTACGATACGGCCCCAGTTCCCGGGGAGTCCTTGTGTCGTCCTAGAACCCCTTCGCCGGGTAGATTCCGGCACCGTTAATCGCCGAAGACCGATCCGTCAACATATCGGTAGTCTAGGACGCGCAGCTGGATCGTCAACTATCCGCCGACGAACCCTTGGTGCCACCCACGACGCGGAACGTGACCAGACGTGGTCGAAGCCATCCGTAGAGACAGAGAGAGCAGGAACGCGGAGAAGGAGAGGAAGTGGTTGTGGAGTGAAGGAAGGGGCCCCGCATTGTAAGGTTAGCTAGTGGATAAGGAAGTGGGAGGAAAGTTAGAAGGAGTGTAGCCAATAAAAGCGTGAAATTAGATGAAAAGTGCTGGTAGGTTTTCCTTTATTCAAGTGCGAAAATTCCCTGTCCCGCGGTAAACTTACGAGAGTGTGCCGACCCTGGGCAGTTGATTCGGGGAGTCTCGGAAGTGCTCCCGGTTGGCTAGACCGGCAATTACACTCGTTATCAATCGATTTGTTATTATCTATGGGTCATCTTCCTACATTCCTCTTTATGTTGGTTTGTTTTGCTCCAATTTCATAAGTTCCTTATAATCGAGCTCCATCGCACACTAGTGGAGGCGAGGTTCATTGGAGCTCATTGCGTGGAAAAATATGAGCATTTATTTCTTACTTACTAACTATATGGGGGTTGTTAGAGGTGTGTTCGCAGTTTGCGTAACAAGGCGTTATCATAACAAGTCATATCATTCTTTTCAAACAACAGATATCCTGGTGGTAGGTTGCACATTAAAAACTTACTGTTTAATCCTATTGATTATTATTGATATTTTATATTTTGCGGCAATAACATTATATAGCGAAATTTTGATAAGTTTGTATTCTTCTATTCTTGACACCACTCATAATATTTTGTAATTGAACTTGGTAAAGATTGGATGATTATTTCTTCTTCTTAGAACATGACTATTGTAATGTTGGATGATTATTTTAAAATAATTCTAAATGAATTAGAAAGGTTTAATCGTTTTTAGCTTTTCAAGAAAAATCAATTGTAAACAAATACTGTAATTATGTTTTATGATTGTTATAAAAGTAAATAGTATTTGGATGTTTTTATTCATTTGGGCAATTTATTATTTGAATTGAATTGATATTTAATTATTTTAAATTAATTATCTTGCGAGAACAACATATAACTCGTCTGACTACTTGACTATCTTGGGTGATAACATGTTTCGTGCGGTTGGTGTCTTGGATAAACGAAGTGGAACTCTGCTTCAGTCAGTGCAGCAATGACTCCTGAAAGTATACACACCAAATTGGAAGAACATGTTTCAGCAAATTATTTTGCTGGTAACCAATCAGCAATCTGGAACTTTGCTGATATTTTGGCGATTTGTTCCGGTTTTCTGAAATTCAGTAAACCTTGTTAGATTGCTGTACATTCAGCATGTTCTACCGCTGTCACTGTCACTGCATGCCTTGGTGAAAAAACTAAAACAAAGTTGTCTTAAACCGCGTTTCTAGTTTCGCGTAGCAAATTTTAAAATCGTAATACATATCATCTTAAATTGAAGTGCTGAATCTGGAAGTCCAACCGTTACAACGTGAGTTGTGAAGTGGAGCAATAAAAATGCTATCCGTAAGTTAAGCAGTAAAAATAATAAGGTGTCTTTCTTTCAGCTTTCAAAAAATGGCGGACACAAGTGTTTTAATTGTCTTCAATCAATTGCATGGTCGATGGACTTCGAAGACGAGTCAAAATGCATGAGGTCATTGATACAAATCCATGCATGCACACTTTATCCTCGCACTAAACTAAACATTTACTTGCAATAATTGTTTCATTGTATATTAATAAATGTATTTGATTTTCGAATTGTTTTTTTTTTATTGTTTTACTGCTTAGAATAAAAGCCATAAAAATCATGAATAATAATAATAATAATGATAATAAACACAATATGTAATCAGCTGGTTTTCAGCAGTTTTGCGCATTTTGCTGAATTGATTCAGCAAAGTGCTGTCAATTCATATTCCAGTCCGAAACGCGGAATTTTCAGCAAAACAAGCTGACGACTCAGTAAACGACTGACAGATATGACAGTAGTACGGTTTGCTGAAAGTTTCGGTAATTTATTTTACTGAAATCATTGCTGACTTTTCAGCTCGGCAAAATTCAGCAAAATTTTGCTGATTTTCGGCGAAAAAAATTTGGTGTGTAGATCCTATTTCAACCATTTTCTTAAATCTAGGGAGGAGAACAACTGCAATCGCCAATTGAATCTGTAAACAATAAGCAACCGTCTAAGACGAATTAAGCACTCTCCATTCAATTCCATTAGTTAATTTTCGTTAACTTTGCAGATACGTATTTCGACCACAACTGTGTGGTCGTCTTCAGTGTCTCGTACTTGACTCGACTTAGTCGAGAAAATGTATTTCCAAAAGTAAAACGTGTGAACCTTCATGTATTCATATGTTAAAAGTAGATTTCGAACTGTGGTTTTAGAAGTGAAGTGTAGGAGATTCAATGTTTTGAGAATCCCGACAAAAAAAGAGGGCTGAGTTATTAGCCCATACTTCCTGACCACTTTTCGTGACGGTCTCAAATTTGAAACTGCAGAATGACCCCCCATTCATTCGTTGCGGATTGTAGAGTGATCAATCCAGCTCAAGTGTCAGCTAAGGCCCGCCTTTCGAGGCAAACAAACGGAGGGGAGTGAAGTTATCTAATAAGTTTAACGAAACTTACCCGACAGTCGCCCAAAACTGTCGTTGATCCATCAAAACGCTACGGACGGAACCCATACTTTGGACAGAATCCGAACCGAGAATTAGTAGCTTTCCTTCAGTCCTCGCCAGGTGAATCGGAAAGGTACGTGAAGCCGGGTCGAAGGGAAAGTGGGCTACTAAATCGTGGAAATGGGTTTTCCAGACGCTCTTGGGAAATACAAGTCCGAAGCCACTCACAAGCCATTTTGCACAAGAGCTCAAAATGCCATCTTGTGAAGCAGCGATCGACACTGATGAGCCACCGGTAACTTGAGGTTTATGGAAACCTTGTAATTATGATCATATAAAGTTTATCATAAACCAGATATGCCCATTTAGTTTATTGTCCAATCCGAATGAACTCGTTTATATTAATAAAAGTTGAATTAAATTATCTGGATCTCAATTGATTTCATTTTCAGCAATTCCGTTCATACCACAATGTTCTAGTACGTTCTCAGTCATTTCGTTGGTAGATCGTTTTTCTTTTTCATTTTTAAAGCTTCTATTCCTCTACGGTAAGCGAGAATCGGGTTGATGGGAATACGATAGGCAACCAGGGAAAAGGAGAGCAGTTTTAGGATTGTAAAATATATAGATTAAAAGTCTCTCATATGCGAGAGTGGCGATTAAGCCACCAAAGTCATTTAACACATCAAACTATTTTGCGAACGGTTACACCATGTCGTAAGTTTTTATGATGTTGCTGAGTATGATTCTGACTTTCAGCATTGAGTTTTCTTAGTCGTTGATATTGTAAAGCTACGAAAGTTTTATATATAATATAAATATATACACAATGGTATATATAGGAAACTTACAGTAAATATAAATATATAAACTATAATCTTTAATAATCATTACATGAAAAAAAAGTTGAACTTGATAAGTTTGAAATTTCTAATATTTCTTTTTAATTTACAAATATGTTCAGTGAATTCAAAATGATTTCTCATGGCGGTTTAGGATGTAGACTCGCTTTTAAAACATTTTTCTTGCATTCTTATAGAATTTTGGTCCTCTTTGCTTTTGTATGATCCTATGTTATTTGACGTTTAGAATCTCAGTGCCTTTTGTACAAAAAAAGTTTAATTAAAACATATAAGCAAACACTTTGCATTATTTGTCATTTCATATTAAGTGTAGAGACGAATGTATTAAAAGCAATACACGTCACGTCCTCTTACATATATTATAGCATTTCAAAGCTATTGTTTTTTTATTAAATAACAATTTTTAAATATAGTTGTTTTGTTCTCATCACGTTTATAAATACTTCAATTACCATAATAAAAAAAAGTAAAAAGTAAAAAAAAACAACAAAAAAATAATTGTGAATAAAATAAGAATACATATTCATTTTAATCAAGACGCTCACGTAATTATCTATGATACTGTCATCTGTCCTGTTATTTCATCTTTTCAGAAAACAAGAAGTCTGTTTTGCAATTTATCCAATAATATTCCGAACTATTGGTTTTCCATCTCTAAAGACAGCACAATCCAGGACATGCGAATTAAAACTTGGTGAGAGAATTCCATTATACATGTTTTATATATATACATAAATATTTACCAAATTATATGACCAAAAAAAATCATCAGGGCACCCGATTGAAGCGATTTGGATAGGAAGAGTGGAATCGCCAACTTTTTATTGTTAACATCTCTTGGATAAAGGGCGGGCTCTTCTCCCCATCTATTGGGTCAATCTGGGAAACGAGGGCTAGATTATAATTTTGTGTGTTCGAACTTTTTTCTGGAAGGAGATTCTCTATTCATCGCGTGGATTCGCATAAGTGTCTTTGCTTATGGAACCACCCCACCCATTTTTGGCCCTTCATACAGGAGTTTGATGAAATACATACAATAGTATAATCATGATCAAATCGTTTGTCAGATATGGCCAGTGCTATCGGCATGTGCCTTGCTACAATAGATGGTAGTATCATCATCATCATCATCATCATCATCAAGAAGACTGAAAGCCATCCCAGTCAACACAAGATCGTATATGGTGCCGTATAAGATGCTAAAGTGGTGCCTCCACCTTAGCATCTTATGTTGCATCATGTACGATTTTGTGTTGACTGGGATAACCTCAAATATCACCATCATAGTCGATCTCTCCTAGTAATTGATAGAAATAATGAGTTTGATTATTATTTTTGTTTTTTGGGCTTTTCTAGTTATTGTATGGTGTTTAATGAGGATTTGTTACTGTGATGCATATAAATAAATGCAATAAAGTTAAATCAATGGAAAAAATTAAGTCCATTTACCCAAAGTGCAACTAAAGACCTTTCTTATGTGATTGTTTTCAATATCCTCTCTAATGCACGAGAAAAGGCGTCGCCACTGCTAGGTGGATTGATCTGAGTTTTTAGTGCCTTCTGGCTATTAGAATAAATAAATTATTCCTTTTCTTCAAATTTAGATGGTTTCGATTCTTTCTTCTTTATTTTTAGACGAGTTTTCATGGGTGCCCACAACCGAACCACAAAATTGATATGCCCAAAAATGTCAAATTTGCGAATTTGTGAATAAAATATCCCAAATAGACGAAATCAATCTTTTTTCGTATGAGGGTTATTCGTCTAACTTTCCATTGGTATACAAATATCGGCGTAAGGTCAACTAGGGCCAAAGTTATAGACTAAAGACAAAAGGGTGCCCACAACCGACCCTCTTCTCATACTCTATTCCTTGTTGACATTCAACATATTTTAATAAGCAAAACGAATATAATTTAGGGAATTCACATAACAGAGAATTATTTCCATGAATCCCCTTATTGTGTTCATAAGCCAATAACATTCCGATATTTCCATGGAAGTAAAGCATATCTATACCATTCTTTTCGATGTTCCAAATTGTGGAAGCGCCCAAGGTCCCGAAAAGTTGTCAACATGAAATTAACCTACCTGTTTAGCATTCGCGGTCGGATAGGGCCAGTCTAATTGGTCCATCAAGAACAGCTCCATCGCCGAAGGTGTAATGGCAAAGCAGCAGTAGCACCAACCAAACGACGACACTGTCGACTGCTTGGGGCACTTGTCAAATGAAGAAATGAAATTTAATTCAAAATCCTCGTTGACTCTACGACTACGACGACTAGAACGCAACGCTGGCTGGATGGTGGTACGCGCAACAAAAAAAAACTGTCAAGTTTGCCGGCGAACAGTCATCGCGGTTTTTATTCAGCTTCCACCACCGTCAGTCTTCGCAGACCTGCAGCCAGACCAGCGCCAGCAGAAAGCTCCAGAAGTGTCCCATCTATCTTCTGTTTAATTCTATCTGCTCGGCGGCCGGCGGCGTGGTTCTGGTGCAAGTTTTTCTGTGCACAATTGTTTCATCCAGTAAAGGTAGCGCGCCAACCAGCAGCATCGGAACAAGTCCGTGGGACTGTGGGCAAGCAATGTTGGGGTGGCAAAAACTGAAACTATTTGACTTTTTGTTTCCCTCCCTGCGTCCCTCTCGGCTGGATGTCTTTGCCGGCACTGTTGTTGTCGGATTGTTGTTGATTTTTTGTATCAGTCAGCTTTGGAGCAGCAGCAGCAACCATTCTCCGGTTCTCAGCGCTAGCTTTCGCGTCTGCAGAGCGTTTGTACATATAATTTATATTTCATGGCAATTTTATAACAACGACAGCGATTTAACGACCGGGGAGGAACCGATGGGTGTACCACCGTCGCTCGTGCTCCCCGCCTATCCGCTTGATGAGGTTTTGTTTCAGTGTTTCGATGCTCTTTGAGCTCGCTTGTCACCACGTGGATACCCGAGCGAAACCAACATCGCAGGAAGAACTTCAAACTCGTAGGAGCTCACTGGAGGAAATCGGAGGGAAAAAGTTTTCAACTTTTGCACACATTTGAATAGCCCGCTGACTTTGTGTTCTCCGAACAGTGCTCCGCGAAACCAGCTTGCCAGCTCAAACGGCGAAGGTTGCAGGTTGGTTACCTTACTATGCATGAATGCAATTTAGTTGTACAGAGAGAAAAAGTCGCGCGTTTTTAACAATTCAACTCCCCGCCCCACCACGGCCGCTCAACGTTTCGAGTGCTGTTCCGAAGCGAACACTGATATCTATCTATCTTCTATCTATATATATAAAAATCAATCTATGTATGTATGTTCGCTAACTACTTCTGAACCACTTGGCCGAATTCAACCAAATTTGGTACACACGTTCTCTATCCTCAGGGGAAGTTGACAAAGGGGGTGGGAGGTCATTTAGAAAAGGGGGAGGGGTTTTGTTTAGAAAACGAAAAGTTATGTGTAACTTGCATCTCCTAGAACCGATTTCAACCAAATTTTGTACACATATTCAATATAAGGAGACAATCATATGAGAGTGTAATCTTCGAAAGGGGGGAGGGGTCTGGAGGGAGGGGTATTGTTCAGAAAACGGGTAATTCAGAGTAAATTCTGAACCCCTGCACCGATTTCAACCAAATTTGATACACACATTCTCTACCCTAAAGAAAAGATAACAAAGCGGGTGGGGTGGTCATTGTTAAAAAAGGGAGGGTATGGGGGAAGGGGTTGTCTTTATAAAACGAGCAATTCAGTGTAACTCCCAACCCCCAGTACCCATATCAACCAAATTTTGTACACATATTCACTAAGAGTAGTCGATCATATGGAAGTGTAATTTGGGAAAGAGGGAGGGGTCTGGGGGAGGGTATTGTTCAGAAAACAAGCAATTCAGTGTATCGTTTGAACCCCTGGACCGATTTCATCCAAATTTGGTACACACATTCTCTATCCTAAGGAGAAAATAACAAAGGATGATCATTGGGAAAAAGGGAGGTAAGGGGAAGGGTTGTATTTAGAAAAGAGCAATTCAGTGTAACACCTAACTCCCAGGACCGATTTCAACCAAATTTGGTGTACACATTTTCTATCCCAAGGAGAAGATAACAAAGGAGGTGGGAGGGTCATTGGGGAAAAAGGGAAGTTATGGGGGAAGGGATTGTCTTTAAAAAATGAGCAATTCAGTGTAACTCCCAGGATAAATTACAACCAGATTTGGTACACTTATTCTCTATTTTTGGAAGATGTTTATTGAAAAGGTAGAAGGGCCAAACAAATATATAAAAATAGATTGATACAAAGGAACAATTCTATGAGCGGTAGATCTACCTCTTAGGGGGCCTCCTTAGCCGTGCGGTAAGACGCGCGGCTACAAAGCAAGACCATGCTGAGGGTGGCTGGGTTCGATTCCCGGTGCCGGTCTAGGCAATTTTCGGATTGGAAATTATCTCGACCTCCCTGGGCATAAAAGTATCATCGTGCTAGCCTCATGATATACGAATGCAAAAATGGTAACCTGGCTTAGAAACCTCGCAGTTAATAACTGTGGAAGTGCTTAATGAACACTAAGCTGCGAGGCGGCTCTGTCCCAGTGTGGGGATGTAATGCCAATAAGAAGAAGAAGAAGAAGTAGATCTACCTCTGTGGGTTTTGTGCTACAGCATTGGACATTTTAATTGAATAATTTACTTTTCAGTCCCTAGCAAAGCCGGATACATATAGCTATTAGCTATCTATATATCTCGGATACTTATTCAACGTATGTGACGTATGTGATTTTGTAAACAAAAATTTAAACGTTGATTTCTGCAATCTGATAGCACTCCCACGCAAACCATCGCCACATACAGGTAGGGGTGGTTTCGGCTACATGTTCGTTGTGTTGGTTTGCGTAGGAGTGCCATCATATTTGACAAATCGACGTATGCATCTTTGTTTACAAAATCACATACGTCCTTTGAATAAGTACCGAGATATAGAAAACTCAATGTTTGTATGTTTGTGTGTATGCTCCAGCCTAACTTCTGAACCCATTATTGTATTGTTTAGTTATCGATCAATTTAACCATTTATCGAAATTATGGTTTGCCCAGTGACAAGCAATGATTAATGTGTTTCCTTCTGGATGGTGAATGTGATCCCTGCTTTAAAAATAGACGTTTGCCCGGAATAAGGCATCGGTGGATGTTTTCCTTCTTTAGAAATAAACGTTTGCCCGGAATATGGCGATTATGGGTTTGCTCCCTTCTTCAAAATCAGCCAATGTTTTCAAATGAAATCTGCCTTCTTCTGATCAAATGATGAAGTATCGATAAGAAAACGCAATTATCCTGTTGACCAATTGGTTTATTCATTTTCCGATTGTGAAAAAAACTGCGAATCAAACTGGCAATTCCGAGCAAGGCCGGGTACATAAAGCTAGTTATATTAAATTGTTTCGTTTTATGAAATACTTTTGTTTCCAGACCGAATGAGGCTTGGGAGATACGCGATAGGCACCAGGGGAGCTGCTTTGTGAATTACTGCTTTCAGGTTTGAAGCAGAGTGGGGTGCCAATTCTTTGTGGTGAATTCTTTCTGAGACTTGTAATGTTTTGAGCAGTGCAAAAAATATAGACGAAAAGCAAAATTATGTGCTCTTAAATATAGATTTCGCCAGAGCTCAACCAGCCAAAGGCAAAAAAAGTTTTATAATAAGAATGGCAGAAATAGGGTAAATGGCTCAAATCTTAGCCTAATCAGCTGTCCATCAGACGTGCAGATTTTCAATTTGCCATTTCAGAACAGGTTCCTCGAGGGGTCATAGGTGGCCATGAACAATTTTCAAATTCCTTGTCAAATTCCTTGAAACTTCCACAGCAGACTGTTGTTCATTATATTGGTTTAAACAGATGTGTGAAAATTTGAGTGGCCATTTCGGAACAGGTTCCCAGTGGGGCTGTTGCGTCGAGCGATAGACCCTTTGTATTATTAAGGCAGCTCAAGTGTCATATCAAGCTGACATACGGGAGATGTCAAAAAGGAGTAGATTGGCAAACGTTTTCATGAGTGGTGATTAGTGCGAATTATTAGGAATTTATTGGAAGAAGTTAACAATTGAATTATACTGTTTCTCTTTATACTTATGTTTTTCTATTTGAACTGGTAAACCTAATATTTGCTTAATGAATTTACTTATAAATAAGACTTAACTATTATCTAAACAGGAACATACAAGAGAGCATAGACATAACGTGGGACAAACTACATGTGACTAAAATACATATTCATATTGAACGTAGAGCTGTAAGTTAGAACCAGACACACCTTAAAAGAAGTTGAAATAATCTTAAAATTAATTACAGTTATCCTACAACAAGCTATTAAATCTATCTAAGCGCACTTATCGAGTCAATTGAAGACCAATTTGTAAGGTTATGTTTACTTAAATGTTATTATTTGATTTCATGGATAAATATATTTCAGTCGAGTTGCTTGGTAAATCCCAACTACGAGAAGTTTTTAACAGGGGCCAAGAATGGTCATAAACATTTTTCAATGGAACCTCAACAATATAGGCATCAAACTTCTTGAAATTGCCTCAGCAGTTTGTTTCTGATTGTTTTAGAGCCACCAGACGTGCTGACTTTATAGTTTCCATTCCAGGACTGGTTCCCCGTAGGGTCTTAAGTTGCCATAAATACTTGTCAATATAAATAAATATAAATAAAAAAACAGAAAGCTGCAGTTTTTTTTTGTAATCCGTGTGTTGAGAGCAAAATCATTGCAAGGACCACCCTTTGACACCAGAAGGCAACTAAGTGGACCACCGAAAGCTCCAAAATATCCCGAGAAGTTGCCGATTCTGGAAGTTTATCCTAGAAAACTGAGACTTTTCAGAATTTTAGTGTTGTAGCAATGAACGAGAAAAATCCATACAAGGACTACTCATTCATCCCGGATGGCCACTAAGTGGTTTTTAGAAAGTACTGTAACATCAGGAGAAATTACCAGGTGTAGAAGATTATATTTTGAAGTTGCGATTTTTTAAATAAATCTATTGTTGGCGTAATGCCAATTCTGGAAATCCGTCCTAAAAACTATTACTTAAAATCATTGCATGAACAACGCATTGACCACCATTGGTCATCTGGCACTGAAGGTCCGGATCATCCATAGTAAAGACAAATTCTTGAAAATCGTCCTAGAATACAGTGGTTTATTATAAATGTGAGAGCAAAACTCCGCTTAATGGTCCTCCGGGAACTCCGGAACATTCTGAGAAAAGGGTCAATTTTTAAATTCATCCTCGTAAACCGTACTGTTCCACAAAACGATTTATGCTTCAAAATGAGACCAATATCATTTCAAGAACCGAACGTTGACCCCGGGAGACCACTAAGTGGTTCTCCAGAAGCTCCGGAATAGCCGAAAAGGTAATCAATTCTAGAAACTCGCCCTAGTAGCTGTGTGCGATAAAAACAATTGGAGAATCATTCATTGACACCGTGTGGCCGTTAGGTGAGCATCTGGAAGCTTCGGAACTTTCGAAGATGTGCCAATTTTTAAGTCGTCCTAGAAAGTTGTGAGTTTTTTAGAAATCGCTTGTTGAGAAATGTGAGAGTTTAATTGATGCAATCTAAACAGATAGCCACAATACATCCAATAATGCTGCGACTTTCAATAAATCGTTCGTTCCTTCAAGTGATGGAATAAAATGGGATAGTACGAAATCGTATTATGACAAGTGAAGACACTCCACTAGCTTTAAACAACTTTTGACTGACGTATTGTTGAGCTCCACAATTGTCAATCTTGGGTGATGTTCCTCCCGTTTTCATAAACGTTTAAGGTTCTCAGGTCCGATTCCACCGCGTGCAGCAGCTAGCGTGTTCGTGGCCTTCAGCGAAGTCACTGGCCTCTATCCGGATCTCTGGTGAATATTGTTTTTGCTATTCTTTCTTCCGACATTCGCACTAAGTGACCGGCCCACTGGAGTTTGCCGTATTTTATACGATTCAAAATATTTTCTTCTTTATACACTTGAAATAGCTCGTGATTCATGCGTCTGCGTCACCCATCTTTTTCTAGTTTCCCATCGAGAATTGTACGTAGCACTTTTCGCTCGAAAACATCAAATGCTTTCCTGTTCGCCTTTACATCCTTACGAATTAGAGCAAATTTCGTTTCCAATATTCGAGGAAGCCCCTATTCGCAGCAGCAATACGTCTTTTCACTTCACAGGAAACGTTATTGTCACATGTCACATGTCCACTTACTTTGTTATTATTATTTATTATTATTATAGTATACATAAACAGGCTTGTTACTGCCCCAATGATATTTAATTTAAACACAAAAACAAGTAATTCAAGGACACAAACCAATCTCTCATGGTCAAGTGATTAACGTGAACAATACAAAACAAAAATAAAAAATAAAAAAAGCTATCACTAGTTCTGGGCGTTAAAAACAGAAGCGAATCTTCTTTTTAAAATTTCACGTGAGAGATGGAAGTCAAAAACTGATGCCGCACGATTGAAATTTCGTTGCAAGCCAATTATTGCGCTTGCCAGTCCATAATTTGTCCTACGATACGGTGGTCGTAACAAAACATTATTTCGCAGCATCCGTGGCCTGACATTCAGATCGATGAGTTGGAGAATGGTCTCACAATCTGTTCTACCTTGGAGAACATCGGCGATGGTCAAAGCTCTGGAAACATTTCTTCGCACTCTGAGGGTTTCAAGTTCAACCAAGCGACATCGGCTCTCGTAGCTGGGTAATCGAAAAGGGTCTCTCCAAGGCAGCCTTCGAAGCGCAAAACGAAGAAACCGACGCTGAATCGATTCGATGCGTTTGTAACTGCTAGTGACGTCCGCCGTCTATGCAGTGGACGTCCAAACGTCCCAAACTAGCTCACCTTTGGGGTTCTCAGGGTTGCCTTACCTGCTCAAGGGATTCACGAGGGAATAGCAGAAAGAGGACAAGACAACGACGCACTTACATGCATAGGGATAGCGTATGAAAGAAATTTACCGTTCAAATACATTTTTATATAATTTATTTTTTCCAATTCATAGTGCCAGGAGTGGGTTAGTAAACAGGGATAAGGAATGGATGCGGCCGATTAAAACGTAGGGGCCCATTGGCGACATGCGCGCGGGTGACGTACCTTGGACGACTGTTCATTATCGCCGATAGCCGGCTGGGCTGCTATTTGGGCACGAAGGCTAGGGTGGTGGGGTTCGACGAGCGGGTTGGCCTGCTGGCGGGATCGGATTTCGGCTTCACGAAGTGAACAGCCGGCGTGGCCGAAAGGTTGAACACGATGACGAGGGCTTTGCTGTTTGTCGAGGCTTCTTCTCGGCGGGTATTCGAGGCGGCGGCTTCTTCTCGTTGGTTTGGCTACCGGCGAGGCCGGATTCTGGCTTCGCGAAGTGAACAGCCGGCGTGGCCGAAAGGTTGAACACGATGACGAGGGCTTTGCTACTTGTCGAGGCTTCTTCTCGGCGGTACCCGATCGTGGATTCGTGGCGAGAACAGCCGGCGGGGCCGCAGTCGGACAAGCACGAGGACGAGGGTTCTGCAATTTGCCAACGATTCTGCTTCTCGGGTTGGCTTTCGGCGGTACCGAGGCTTCTTCTTCTCGACGGGTACGCTGTCGACGGGACCGGATGGTGGCTTCGTGGAGAAAACGGCCGGCGTGGCCGTAGTTATAAAACTCGGGTACGAGGGCTTTCTACTCGCCAAGGCTTCTTCTCGGCGAGTCCGGATCATAGATTTGCGGAGGAAACAGCCGGCGTGGCCACAATGGACAAGCACGAGGACGAGGGCTCTGCGATTTTGTAGACGGGACCGGATCGTTGCTCGTAGAGGGAACAGCCGGCGTGGCCGTAGTGGTAAAACACGAGGGCGAGGGCTTAGCTACTTGTCGAGGCTTCTTCTCGGCAAACTCGGCACCACTTAACGACGCGCAAGGGTTTCTTTGTCGGTCCTGCACCTTTCCGGGAATTTAACCCTTCGATGATTGTAAGCCACTCACGAACACTGTCTGCACTACTTGGCCAAATCACACGATCTCAGTACCACGTGAGTATGGATCACTGCCTTTTACGGGAATCTTCTTAATTTTCAGGTCTTTACTCGACGGCTTTCTGATCACGACTCCCCGCTCAGTTCATCGCTACCTCTTCGGATCCCCGATTTTTTCGATTATCCCCTACCCCATTCGTTGTCGGCTTCGGCAGCGGATATGGTGTTGCCTTTTTTCTTGTTGAATCGGGCGAAAAGTGGGAAGGGGGATAGGACAGATTTGCACTCTAAATATCAAAGTAGGCCAAATGCCTAGAAATTATTCCCTAGAATTTTAACGGTATGCAACTGTGCCGATGTTTGCTCGTTGGTACCATTTTCGGTAACACGTTCTTCGCCGTTATTATAAAACGGACTCCAAACTGCAGAGCAGTATTCTAATGTGGATCGTGCTAGCGAACAATAGAGCGATTTCAGGCAATGAATGTCAGTGAAATCTTTCGCAATTCTGAAAATGACTCCAAGAGATCTAGATGCCTTATCGACGATGTAAGAAATATGATGTTTATAGCTCAACTGCTCGTCCAAAATAACTCCCAAGTCTTTCACATGATGAACACGTTCGATCTTCGTACCTTGCAGTGCATAATCGTAGATAATCGGCAGCCTCTTTCGCGAAAACGTAATAACGGAGCATTTCTCCGGGTTGATAACCATACAGTTTAAACTGCACCAGTTAACCACAGCATCTAGTTGTTTTTGCAGAGTCAGACAGTCCGCTATTGATCCAATCTTTAGGTACATTTTAAGGTCATCAGCGAATGATAGCTTTGGTGTTTCAATAGCAAAATGTACGTCATTAAAATACAGCAAGAAAATCAATGGTCCTAAGTGGCTACCCTGAGGAATGCCGGACGTCGCATAGAAAGTAGATGACATACAATCACCTATGACAACTGTAAGTTGGCGGTCAACTAAGTAGGAATGGAACCACTCGAGAAGATTGCCGCTGACACCCAGCCTGTCCAGTTTGGCGATGGTAATAGCATGATTGACTTTATCGAAAGCAGCAGAAAGATCGGTGTAAACAACGTCAGTTTGAGTCCGTTCAGTCATACTATCAGTGATGTACGATGTCAAGCACAGTAGATTTGTTGTCGTCGAGCGCCCAGCATAAAACCCATGTTGGTCCGAGCAAATGATCTGTTTTCAGTACGAAACCATCGGATCAAACACCACCAGCTCGAAAACTTTTGATGCGGCACTTAGCGAAATTATACCTCGATAGTTGCTAATGTTACGCTTACTTCCTTACTTATAAAAAGGGTACATCTGTGCCGACTTCCAACACGATGGAAACGTACCACTTGAAAGAGAAAGTCTGAAAATGTGTTGAAGTGGTGAGAGAAGACTGTCGGAGTGTTTCTTGAGCAGCGATGAAGGAATTCCGTCAGGTCCTGAATTGAACGAGGTTTTTAATCGCGAAATGGCATCTGAAATTGTCGCATCAGTTAGGTCGATGTTACTAATCGCTCGATTAGACAATGGGACATTTTCTGCAGCAAGTGATATACGGTCAGCAGATAATTCCTCGTCCGAAAACACACTGGCAAACTTGGAACTGAAGAAGTTGCAGATTTCTTGTTGTGACGAAGCGGTGACACCGTTAAAGACCATGGAGGATGGTAATCCGGACTCCTTACGCTGCTCATTCACAAAATTCCAGAAGGATTTCGGGTGAGTTTTAAGCCTTCGTTGGATCCCTCTCTGGTATCGTTGGTAGCAGGATTTGCTCAAGCGCTTGTATTCATGGTTTAGTTGAACGTAGTGCTGTTTCAACGTTAATGTACGTGACCTTGTAAATCTTTTAAAAGCCGCCCGTTTAGTAGTCTTTAAGGATTTGAGTTCCCTCGTCATCCACGGTGCGCTAGGGGCAGCGCGAGCAGTCTTCTTCGGTACGTGTCTGTCGATTACGTAAGATAACACGTGTGAAAACGTTTGTGCCGCAGCGTTGACGTCAACGGGGTCTAGAACTCGCTCCCAATCCAAATTAGAAAGTACGTCTGCAATTCCAGCCGTAATTTCGCCGATCGATGTGATCAGTTCATTAATTTGAAGTGCTCAAACAATTAATGTTTTACGTGTGTTAAACTGTGTTGTTAAAACCCAACTTTTGTTTATGTGACAAGTGATCATCGACTGTTTTAATTAGCGTACAAGTTAAGTGTTTTCATGTGCTATAATCTAGTGAAATCTACTGGACAAAAATACTCTGTGAAGCCTGTTATTCTGTTCACTTTGCTTTCGCCCGGGCACGATGCCCGTGGAAATAGATAGAGAAGAGATGGATGCTGAAACGACTATAGCCAGCAACCAGCCGTGTGCTCAGTGCGCTCTGCCTATTGTTAACGAGAGCTCTTCTGTTGAATGTTTTGGCCAGTGCAAGTTGGCTATCCACGTCCACTGCTTACCGGGTGCGACCTACGAGGAGATTGAATCTTTGAAAAGATTAAAAATGCGATGTTTGTGTGTGATGCTTGTTTGAGTCTGGCTGAATTTGACGACCGGCACTATGATAAAAGATTGGACGAGATTGCGAGTAAACTGAATGATCTCGCCGGTATAGCGGATATGGTGAAAAGTTTTGAACAGGTTATACGTAAAGTTGTACGTGAGGAAATAGTGCGTGTTAATGAACGGGGCGATAATAATAAGAGCGAAAAGGATAGTGTTCCGCGACGTATGCTGACAAGATCATCTGCAAAGCGAAGAAAAGTTGATGAATTAGAAGTACAAAGTGATGTTGTTGTTACACCAAAGACTAGTTTTGCTGAAGTTTTGAAATCAGACAGAACTAAGATACCAATGCAGTCTAGGGAAGAAAAGCGTAAGCCAAATCCGGTTGTTGTTGTTAAGCCAAAAGCAGGTGTAAAAGTGGAAGACATCAGAGCAGAATTGCGAAAAAAAGTGGATGCCAGATGTCTCAATGTGAAACGGGTTACAAGTGGTAAAGACGGTGAGGTAATGATTGCGCTGAATGATGAGAATAGTGTCAAAATTCTTAAAGAGAAGGTAGAAAAAGATATGGGTGGTCTGTACGATGTGAATGTGCGAGAAAATCTGAAACCATCTATAAGAACAATCAGGGATGAGTGATGAGTTGGATGAACAAGAGCTGAAAGAAACTTTAGTTGATCAAAACGAAGCATTTGGAAGCCTTAAACATTTCAAATTGTGCAAAATGTACTGTAATGCAAAATTGCAGTACAATAACGTGAGCGCAATAATTGAATTGGATGCCGAAACGTTCGTCAAAGTAATGCAAGAAGAAAGGGTGAACTGCGGGTGGGATCGATGTCGAGTGATTGATGGATTGCAAGTGACTAGATGCTTCAAGTGCTGTGCATTTAACCACAAAAGTAAAGACTGTAAGGCAGAATCTCCCAAGTGCCCAATATGTAGTGAGAATCATGTAGTGCAAGAGTGCAAATCAAATAAAAAGGAATGCGCAAACTGCAAGAAAATGAACGCTGAGCGGAAACTGCGAATCGAAACAAACCATGCTGCATGGAGTGAAGAATGCCCGGTGTATCAGCGACAACTGGAGAAACGTAGGAGTTTCGTGGACTACTCAAAGTAGCAACCAACGGATTCAGGACACCAGCTCAACCGACTGACTGGTCCAGGTAAAACTTTAAATAGTATATGTCCGCCCGAAGCAGACGAAGATACTGCACCCGCCCTCAATCGAGCGACCGCATTCCAGAATGATCCCGCGTACAACGACACAACTGCTTCCGGTGCATCGCTTGCTCAGTTCCGCCAATCTCCGCTTCCCGACGAACGCTTGTATGACACAACTGTCTCCGGTGCATCGCTTGCTCAGTTTCGCCAATCTCCACGAAGGATGTCAATCCCCGACGAAGGATACACGATTTCGCATGCTGTTCCATCTCTTCTCGACTCAGGACACCAGCTCAACCGACTGACTGGTCCAGGTAAAACTTTAAACAGTATATGTCCGCCCGAAGCAGACGAAGATACTGCACCCGCCCTCAATCGAGTGACCGCCTTCCAGAATGATCCCGCGTACAACGACACAACTGCTTCCGGTGCATCGCTTGCTCAGTTCCGCCAATCTCCGCTTCCCGACGAACGCTTGTATGACACAACTGTCTCCGGTGCATCGCTTGCTCAGTTTCGCCAATCTCCACGAAGGATGTCAATCCCCGACGAAGGATACACGATTTCGCATGCTGTTCCATCTCTTCTCGACTCAGGACACCAGCTCAACCGACTGACTGGTCCAGGTAAAACTTTAAACAGTATATGTCCGCCCGAAGCAGACGAAGACACTGCACCCGCCCTCAATCGAGTGACCGTATTCCAGAATGATCCCGCGTACAATGACTCAACTGCTTCTGGTCCATCGCCCGCTCAGTTCCGTCAAATTCCGGTTCCCGACGAAGGATACACGACTTCGCCTGTTGTTCCATCTCTTCTCGACTCAGGACACCAGCTCAACCGACTGACTGGTCCAGGTAAAGCCTTTAACAGTATATGTCCGCCCGAAGCAGGCGTAGATACTACTCCCGCCCTCAATCGAGTGACCGCATTCCAGAACGATCCTGCAAACCTCGACGCAGTTCCTACTACAACTGACGCACCCCAACATCCCAGTACTATGCACTCTCACATCAGTAACGTCAACGGGAGTTTGAGTATCTATTATCAGAATGTTCGCGGACTTCGCACCAAAATAGATGACTTCTTTTGGCGGCAAATGAAGGAGATTACGACGTCGTTGTGTTAACCGAAACTTGGCTTGACGACGCCATACACTCAGCACAGCTTTTGGGTGCCACTACTCGGTGTTCAGAACTGATCGCAATCCTATGAATAGCCGTAAAACCCGTGGTGGTGGTGTACTCATCGCAGTCTTGTCAAAATTCAATTGTGTTCGTGAATCTGCTGCCGTCAGTGACACTCTTGAACAGTTATGGGTTCGAGTCATTATGCCTGGATACACTATCAGTATTGGGGTTGTGTACTTGCCACCTGATCGTATGAGCAATCTTGACGATATTCAAAGCCATCTAGAATCTATCGAAACAGTTACTTCTACTCTTGGAGCTAACGACAAGGCCCTGCTGCTCGGTGACTACAATCAATCTGGGATTCGGTGGTTTTCAGCTGATAGTTCTTACCCGTCGGTCGATTTGGAACGCTCTCGCCTCTCAGGCGCCAGCTGCGCATTGTTGGACGGATTCAACTTTCATGGACTCTTGGACATTCATGGACAACTTTCATGGAGATTAACTCTATCGTTAACTCTAATGGTCGAACACTTGATCTCGTACTGGCAAACGATTCAGTGCTTCCGAATTGCGCACTACACCATGCTCTTGAACCGTTAATACCTGTTGATATCAACCATCCACCGCTTACATTGGAGTTATCGTATGTGCCGCCAATTACCTTCGATTCGGGACACGATTCGAGCAGCTATAACTTCCGAAAAGCGGATTATTCCGCGCTAAATGAACTGCTACTTGCAGTTGATTGGGGTTGCATGAACTCATTTAATAACGTCGACGATGCCGTGGATTTTTTCACCGATAGTATTGTTTGTGCATTTGCCAATCATGTTCCGATCGTAGGACCTGCACGAAAGCCTGCGTGGTCCAACCACAGATTACGAATACTGAAACGTCGTCGTTCCTCTGCACTTCGTAGATACTGCAATCATCGTTCCATATATAACAAGCAACAGTTCAACAGTGCCAGCAGTGCGTACAGAAGCTATAATCAGTTTTTGTATTCCCGATACATCAGCCGTACCCAACGAAATCTACGATTAAATCCCAAGCAATTCTGGGGATTTGTGAGGTCCAAACGGAATGAAGATGGTCTTCCTAGGTCAATGCAACTGAATGGTGTCCCTGCTGAGACTCCTGCGGGCAAATGCGAACTCTTTGCTACACAGTTCAAGACATCTTTTAACGATTTCATATCTCCGCCCTATCATGCCATTGAGGCTACTCGTGACACCCCTCGTGATGTTTTGGACCTAGACATCTTTTCCATCAGTGATGAAGATGTGTGCCGAGCTATCCGGAAACTGAAATTTTCGTTCTGTGCTGGACCAGATGGGATACCCGCTGCTTTACTGCGCCGGTGTTCGAGTGCTTTTATCAAACCTTTAGCAAGAATCTTCAATCTCTCTCTTCGCACCAGAACGTTCCCCATGCGCTGGAAATCATCATTTCTTTTCCCAATTCATAAGAAAGGAAACAAATGCGATGTGAACAACTATCGTGGAATAACTACTCTCTCTGCTTGTTCGAAAGTTTTTGAAATCATAGTAAACGACACGCTCTTCGCCTGCTGTAGGCAGTACATCTCTACGGATCAGCATGGATTTTTCCCAAAGAGATCGGTAGCGACCAACTTGACTGAATTCACAACAACATGTATAGAGGCTCTTGACACCGGGAGACAAGTGGATGCAGTATATTTAGATCTCAAGGCTGCTTTCGACCGTGTTGATCATAGTATTCTACTCAGCAAACTGGCGAGGTTAGGCGTTTCCACTGCGTGCGTTGATTGGTTTCGAACTTACCTGACGGATAGAACATTACGTGTGAAAGTCGGATCATCTCTCTCGGATCCTTTCATCGCTCCATCTGGCGTACCACAAGGGAGTAATCTTGGACCACTATTGTTTTCGATATTCGTCAACGATGTGACACTGGTGCTACCACCTGGAGTGAGGCTTTTGTATGCTGATGACGCCAAGATCTACATTGTTGTTAATTGTCTTGATGACTGCATTCAGCTACAAATGCTTCTTATCCGTTTTGAGGGTGGTGCGTGCGGAACTGCTTGTCACTCAGTATCCATAAATGTCAGATAATAACGTTCAGCAGAAAACGAAATCCTATTATCTATAACTACATGTTGTCTGGGACAGTTCTTGAGCGAGTGCAGCGTATCAGGGATTTAGGAGTTATACTTGACGACGCACTAACTTTTCGTTTCCATTACGATGAAGTGATTTCCAAGGCAAATCGACAACTTGGCTTTATGATGAAAATTGCCAACGGGTTTCGTGACCCCTATTGCCTACGCTCACTCTACTGTGCCCTTGTACGATCAACTCTAGAGTTTGCTGTTATTGTCTGGAGCCCTTATCAAACCACCTGGATTTCAAGAATCGAATCTGTGCAGAAAAAATTCGTGCGCTTTGCTTTGCGCAATCTTCCTTGGCGTGATGGACAACATTTTACTCCATATGAAAACCGCTGCCGGCTGCTTGGGCTGGATACTTTAGATGTTCGACGCCGTGTGGCACAGGCCATATTCGTAGCTAAAATTCTCAATGGTGCTGTAGACTCTCCAACATTGCTAAACAAAATCAATTTTTATGCTCCTACGCGCACACTAAGGAGGAGAGACTTCATTCAGCTCGATGCTAGAAACAGTCGTTATGGTCAGCATGACCCAGTTCGATATATGTCGTCCAATTTCAACGCAGTGTTCCATCTATTTGATTTCAACCTTTCGCCAGCTGCTCTACAACGACTTTTCGCAGAACACTTTCGTGGTACCAATTGACACATATACTGTAGATTGCTAAGTCTTTTTTATTTTATTGATGCATTTATTGTGTATTCTGATTGATGTATTATTTGTATATTTTTATCCATGTTTGTATAATAATTAGGTTTTTGGAACATTTTTACCCTTATAGTCATTGAGACATTAGATGTCAGATGACGATTATCATAAATAAATAAATAAATAAATAAATAAATTCCACGATGATCAGCTTTCCGGTAATTATATGAGACAGCAGTGGAATAATAACAAAATCGTGATCCGCATTGCTCTCAATCGCAACGATCAGCGGAGTATGGTGTAGCGCCAGTTTCACCAACGGTACAGGAGCAGCAGCGATGTATGGAGCCAAATCACGGTCGCTGACGAAGCAAAGATCCAAAGATCGATTGTTCTCGTTCCTGGTGCCGTTAATCTGTTGCAAGGTAGCAATGCTGTAGCCATCAAGAAGCTTAATGGCTCCGGCATGAAGAGAAGAGATCGCATAGTCAGGTTGGAAACCTGAAGACGAAAACCGTGTTTCAAATCAATCCGACGCGTAATCAATGTGCTTGGTTTAATAAGCCTCTACACCACGATCGATTCTGCACTACATAATTTTGTGCTCTTCGATGCAGACATTGTTTTTTAAGGACAGGAGGAGTTCCACGATGGCAGTCAATATGGCACTGAACCTTCCACGGGTCAACCCTGCACCTCCCGCATGCATCGAACAGCATCGAACAAAAGTATAATATTCAAATTACTAACCTGTTCACAGCATATTTATTCACTTCCCGTGATAATGAACATGTTTCTTCACAGAGTCCTTTGAATTTCGGCTCGAATTTTATCGTAAATCAGCAGTTTCGTGCCAATTTAATAGTCGTTCGCGATTCGGTGGGCTTATCACTGCACTTCACTTCTTCTCAAAGGGCATAGGAAAATCAAGTTTTTACTCACTTCTTCGCACATGAGCAGCCCGAAATGTTGATAGAATGCAAATTAAACATCACTTTTTGATATAAGTCACTAGTTTGAACCGAAAACCTAATATAAACTGCTATTTTTGCCCGAAAAAACGATTAAAAACTGACCGCGGAGCGAATGTAAACACCGGCAGCGGCAGCAGCAAACTAATGCATAGGGTGGTTCAAAAAATGATTTTGCTCCGCCACGCTCAGTCGATTATGATTCATAATTTGGGTGTCATCCGATGGTTTGGGTTGGTTTGAATAGAGGCTTACCGTGCACAGGTCGTTTCAGGTTTGTATGACAGTTGATATGGCGAGGTTGAATTTTGCATTATTTTGATTGTGGCACTCCGTCATTGGGCGCTGGCGAGGGGGGAGACCATATGACTGGATGAAATATTCAAGAGCTTTAATTCCATAGACAGTGGACATTGAATGGTGGTTTCAATGGTTGGGAGTTCTTATTTTTTGCGTTACATAATCAATGGATCTTTCCTGCGGTGCGGTTTTCGTTCAGTGAAGTCTCCGGAATGTTGCTTTAAGCTATGTGGATTCTCTTTTCGCCAGCGTTTGGAGGGAAGGCGCTGTAGCCAGTGTAATGAAAAGTTTAGTTTCTCATACTAGTTTTCATACAAACTTGAACCGGATGGTGTTCAACCAGTTTTAGTTCAAATCGGTTTTGGAGGACACTCGGAGCATGGGACGGGATCGAGTGAGCGTGGTGGAACTGGGTCGTTTTTGAACCACCCTACTAATATTCTGTTTTTTTTATAAATACAACACCAATACTACTACAGAATATGACAATTTTTATTGTACCAATAATTTCAAAGCTTTGTTTTGGTACTCAACCCACCTTCACCTTAATCTCGTATTCTCCCGCACTAGCTAGCATGACCAACATCAACACGATCGATAACACACTGATTAAAAAAATGTCTGCTCGCGAGGCAGATTTTTTTCAGTTTGCGTTTCCTAGACTAGCTGCCGTCCCGTGACCAGCAGCAACACGATCGATTCTGCACTCATATTGTGCAAATGGTCAAATAAGATCACAGAGTATGAACTTTTTATTCTTACTTTTAGGTAAGATTCTAATTGTTGCTTGAACGTAAAACGTTGCATTATATTTTCCTTAGAGCCTTCCTAACTCTTAAGCGGTGCTTACTCATGCGCTTAAACCTGGCTTGAGGCCTAAGCGGAGGTGAACAAATTGGCTTTTAATAAGAAGGATGCGCTAAAAAACTTCACAAGGGCCCTAGGAATCCACGCCCCGATTTTTACGCTTCAGCGCTTCCAATTGAATTTACACTCTAAGTCTGACGTTTTAAATATTGAGTCGGATCACTTTTGAAAAACATAGGATAGAATAGATAAAAATACTTTTCGTTTTCTTTTAGATATTTCTAACAAAACATTAAAGACGTTTCATAGAAGAAAACTAAACACGTATTTGTCGACTCATAATGGAATTACTACATAAGCGTTAATATAAAAAGCTGTATAACATGAAAATGTAAAATCAAAATGCTGATTTTTATGATTTTGTTCAGCGGCGCAGCCAAATTTTTTGATAATATAAAGCATAGTTCAAGTTCAAATTTGTTTCGAAATTTCGAGAAATTCAGTTAAATTTCGTTAGAAGCTAGTTTTTTCTAGTGAAATTTTTGTAATTTTACGAAACGAAGCGAAATCGATAAATCAGATTTCACCTTGCTCAAATTCCGCGAAATTCCGCGGAATTTCGTTTCGAACGACTTGAAAAATTTTTTTTTTCGAAATACCGCATATGCTTAATTTGTACCTACTGATCCCAATACGATCTTTGCAAGGACCCGTGCCTTCGTTTTACGTTGGACCCGTTTGCGGAAGTAAAATTCCGGCAAGCGGTGGTAATCCTGCAGGGACACTGTTCTGGGAAGAAAACCTCTTAGAAGGTCACGTCTCCACGCTCAGCAATGAGCATTAATAAAATCAAGAGGAAGGGAGAGTCTCTGAATTCTCCACTTCCTTCAAAGAAACAAGGTTTCAAGACCGTCCTGCCCAAGCGCGACAAAAATATGAGGAAGCTGGAGACTTCAGATATTCCTTTTAACTTTAACATTCAAACTAATTCTTCTCCCATCGAACTGAGAAATCAGTTCGATTTGATTAATGACGAAATTGAGCAAATCGAATCTACATCTATCTATGCGAAAAAGCAAAGGATTCCGCCAATTGTGGTATCTGTTGCCGAGTCTCCTGGCTTTAGGAATGAGATTTTGAGTAACCTTCAGGGGATCAAGGTTTCATTTCAGATTGCCAGGAAGGGTGGCTGCCGGGATCTTCTTTGAAGATGCATTATTCAACTTCCTAACAGTTCATAATGTGCACATGACCATCATAACTGAAACATATTTAAAACCAAGACTCTCCATTAAAAGAAATCCAAATTATTTTATCTACAGAAATGATCGTCTTGACAGCGCCTGTGGTGGGGTCATTAATAGACGTATCAAACAAACATTATTTTCTTCGTTCGAAACCAAAGTTTTTGAAACCTTGGTAGTTTCTGTTGAAACAAATTTTGGACAATTTTCCTTCATTGCAGCCTACTTTCCTTTTCGATGCAATGGGCAGCAAAAGAATTGGTTGAAAACTGATCTTCAAATTCTAACTCGCAACAAATCAAAATTCTTCGTAATTGGTGACTTCAATGCCAAACACCGTTCATGGAATAATGCTCAAAGCAATTCCAATGGTAAAATTTTATTTGAAGATTGTTCTGCGGGATATTAATTTATTAAATATCCCAATGGCTCAACATGTTTTTCATCCACTCGAAATCCTTTGACAATTGATTTGGTTTTAACGGATTCAAGTCAGCTGTGTGGCCAATTGGTAACTCATGCTGACTTTGACTCTGATCACCTTCCTGTGACGTTTGAAATCTCACAAGAAGCCATTTATAATCCAATCAGCTCTACTTTTAATTATCATAGAGCTGATTGGGATTTATATAAAACGTATATCGATAGGAATTTTGATGTTGATATTCCTCTCGATACCAAAAGTGATATTGACAATGCGCTCGTATCTTTGACAAATTTAATTGTTGAAGCCAGAGGCATTGCAATTCCTAAATGTGAAATTAAATTCAACTCCATTATTATTGACGACGATCTTCAGCTACTGATCCGTCTTAAAAATGTGAGGCGAAGGCAATACCAAAGAACTCGCGATCCCGCTTTGAAAGTTATTTGGCGAGATTTGCAAAATGAAATTAAAAAACGTTTCGCTATTCTGAGAAATACCAACTTTGAGAATAATGTCTCGAAGTTGAATCCCAGCTCGAAACCCTTTTGGAAATTAACGAAAATTCTTAAAAAACCTCAAAAGACAATTCCAGCGCTTGGAAGGGGAAATAAAATTTTATTAACAAATGGCGGAAAGGCTCAAGAACTTGCTCAGCATTTCGAGAGTGCCCATAATTTTAGTCTAGGTCTCACTAGTCCATTTGAGGATCAGGTTATACGGAGCTTCGAAGACATTCTCAATCAAGAGAATGTTTTTGACCCTTCGTTGGGAACTAATTTGGATGAAGTTAGATCTATTACTAGAAAATTTAAAAATACGAAAGCCCCGGGCGATGATGGTATTTTCTACATACTTATCAAAAAAACTTCCTGAGAGCTCTTTTCCCTTTTTGGTTAATTTATTTAAAAAATGTTTTCAATTGGCATACTTCCCGAGCAAAGGCGGATAACAACTTGATAACTAGTTGATAATATATTGTGTTATCAGTGTTATCATTTTGATATTTTGTTATTATGTCTCTTAACTATTGATAACAAAATAATAACATAATTCGTGATCAATATTTTTGTAGCATTAAAAAAAATTCAATAGATAATACACAGTGTGTCTGGGGTCAAGGGTAATCTGAAGGTCGGATAGCAAAATCGTTTATACATTCCATCTATTCTAGAAGCATGTTAAGTAGTTGAAGCAGTTACCCATTCTCACTCCCATTTCACCCATTATCATCCCAGACGTCGGTACCTTCTGATTTTTCTTAGATTTTTTTTGTGAGGTCAACTCAACGTTTCAATAAATCCAAAGAATTAAGCAAAAACAAATCGGTAAAAACTACCCAAGTGTAATACTAAATGAATTAAATGCGTATTAAATACTATTCATAAAAATTAACATTTCCAAATATAGAATAAGTTTAAGCTAAGATGAAACCAATATACCTTTTATAGATTATAATGCTGGTAAATTGAATGAAACTATTTTTCATGTTGATTATATTGATTGAGATTTTATTTCAGTTGACTTGAGTGTTTGGTTTACACATCGATATATAATTAGTATTACATTTATTTTGCTTAACTACGGCATTGACACAAATTCGAATATCCTTGCAAACCTTTTTTAAATACATTTGATCGCTTTCCTCATATATGTACATATTCGCGCTTATCTTTGTTGCCAATAAATTCACTCCTACAATATAAATTTTGTCTTGTCTGTCAGTTAATATTTGTTCTATGCGTAAAAAGCTATCTCCAATTTTAACAAAGGAATCATCATAGCATAATGTTTCACATGCTTTTCTGGTACAATATTGAACATTCTCAAAAAAGAATTTAGCATGGTAACTAAACTCCTTCTCATCAATATTTTGATCAACAATTAGATTATCAGGTAATTCATAACGTAGTCTATTGTCAAACATTAACTTGGATGTTGATTTTGTATGCCATAATTTGTCATGCCAGGATTTGATTTTTGTGTTGACGAATAGTGACTTGTCTTGACAAATACGATTGAAAATGTATTTGTTAGTTATTTGGATAACAGGATGATTGTTTCCTGTCCTAAATCCTAGAATCATTCCGTTTCCGTTTTCGTAGGGATATAGCGATGAGTTCCATAATGCTCCGAAATTGCGGGCGCAATCAGCCAAATGTGTTAAAACGTGCACGTTAAATAACATGTTTTCTTCTCCAAATAGCTTTTCAAATGTACAAACGAATCGTCTTAGTTGTTTCTCAACTTTATCGACAGTTGTCGGTGTCAAGTGAATATCTAATAGTTGAAAAATAGAAGTTGAGAGTAACATGAATTTGTCTAAATATTTTTGTGGCAGAATCCCTACTGTACAAGGATAAAAATAATGAAGCAACATGCTTTCCCAATCACTGGCCTTATTTTCTTCATGTCTTCAATTTTCCTGGGATAACGAGGAAAAGAACTAGGAACGCGAATATTCAATAAGCGAGTCTCCACTTCCTTCAACTTTTTAACAATGTAAAACGGTTTAGAATGATTGGTCGATGCTGTGAATAGTTCCCACATTTGTCGGACCACACCAAGAAGTACTGCATGCATGTAGTCAGGTGGAAATCCTATAGCAACGACACATGCTATGTATTGACTTTCATGATAAGTAATCATGTTAAAATTACCTGTACTAATATCAAAATGGGGAATCGACAGAAACACCAAAAGGCCTTTGATACCATTAATTGGAATTCCCGTGTTGTGAGCTTCTATCATTAACCGTCTTGTATCATCATGATTTCTGCATTGTGACTTCTTAAAGGGATACCGTTGTTGATTGCCGTGTATTATTTTTCCTTCATGTAGACACAACGAACAACCAAACTTTCCATTAAATTGCGTCGAGTTTTGAAGCTTTGGCCTTGCTACAGAATCCAAACAGTTTTGAACGACAACAATTTTATACGATTCGGACCCTATCATCAGATTATTGATCGTGACAAATATAGGATAACATGGTTTATTGATGCTCCAGCGATATGCAGCTGCACCATCAGTATTAACTGATAGGGTAATCAGTTTATCAGGGATTTTGTAGTTAATATTTTTAACGACTCTCCCATTGTTAATATCACTAATCAATTCCTGACGAACCATACTGTCATAGTCTAGAATATCTTTCTGATATTTAATCATCGTCTCTTTTATCTGCTGCTCAATGGAGATAGCCATGAAAAAGTCAAAGTTTTTACCTCCACATTCGGGTATAGAACAAACGGTATCATGATTTGGAGCAGAATTCCCTACACCAGATTGGCATTCCATGCAATAATAAACACGATGGTGATTGTAAGGATTGGGAAACATAGCAGAGAAGGTCTCGTAGCTTTCTGCACAGATTTTAGAGCCAGCCATGATATTAAGCATTTTCAGCAAATCTACCAACGCACTTTGAGTCAGGTGATGCCTAATATAATAATTTAGTATCATCAAATGCACCTCTCCTAAGGTTACAGCTGAGTCGAATTTAAATTTGTTGTTCTCAGGAAAAATCTAAAATTGTAAATTTTATCACTTATTAAAAAAGTTATAATATTCAAATAGGTAGTACATCATACCATTTTGCGTACATCGAACCAGTCATTTACGTCTTCATCAGAACAACGAAATTGTTCCGATTTATTATTGTCCTCATCATTTGATGATGAGCTTGCATCTGAAGAATCGGATAAATTGCTCTGTCCGTTATCCCTACTGTATTCGTTGTTTCCGTAATATGAAGTCGATGGCTTTCCGGATTTCAAAGTACGTTCAGATGATACATTGTCCCCTTCGATTATTGGAGTGATCATCGGTAGTATAGGATGCTCATCATGAACAAGAAATGATGTAGAGGGTGCTTCGGAACCAACCAAAGGAGGTTTTTTCATGTCTGGTGTGGGTATCTTAGGATTGGCTTCGACAGCGTCAATTTGTGATTTAGTCACTACAGTCCGTTTTCTTCTCTATAAAACAAAAACAAAAATAAATAAAAAATGTAAAGCACCTTCTTAATTTGATTACCTTATGGCCATATTTGGCATGGAAAAATTCTTTTGCGGTGTAATAATGCCGTTTATTTCTTATTCGAGTATCCATAATTCTATCCGAAAACTTGAACCAACAATTAAACCATCTATTTTACTTCTGCAAACAGCGTTACCCGGTTTTTGTGAAGAATTTACTGAACTCCAGCTTTTGCTAGAATACGTGCGTATGTTATAAAATTCACCTCGAGCAGATAGCAGGACTATTGAAAATAAAACAATTGTAAAAATATCCGATCCGCCTAATTGTAGATTGTGGCAGAATATCATTGACCATTTATTTCTGCAATTCCATATGAGTCCACTGCACCGTTTATTTAAATTAAGAGAATTGTTGAAGGAAAATATTCCTTTACGACTTACGCCCAGCAAGAGCTTAAAATGTATACCATATATTAGAGTCCTATAAGAAGAGTACCGCCAAGTTCCACGTTTGACAGGTCTCCTGCTCGTTTGGAACGCGCATTTGTATGAATCTGACAGCTGACTCAAATTTTGACATTTGACGGCACTGTTATTATAGTCACTGTACCATATATGAGTGAGAATATTTCTGGATCAACATTAGAAAACATGATACATAACATTGTTCGTAAACATCAACTTTTCTTACAAACATTTTGGTGAAAGTTTACTACATGGAACACTTTTTAACTTACTTATATGTTACGTGAATTTAACATTTGGACATTATGAGCTTGAAATAGAAGAGCATTCTTAAGATTTAATGGCAACTAATAGGTCCTTTTCAATATTATCAATTCAGTAGAAAACCGAAATGACCGACTAGCGAAGATGGATTTTTCTCACAATCCATACGTCAAACCTAATTTCGGATGTGGTGCGCTGTATAGCGTATCACCAAATGAAAACAGCGCACCACTTCCGAAGTTAGGTTTAGCGTACGGATTGTGAGAAACATCCAACTTCGCTAGTCGCCCATTTCGGTTTTCTACTGAATTGATAATATCAACTCTAGAAATCCGTCACCAGCTTAGAACTAGAGATGCTCGGTTTCCAAGAATAAAATAAATCGATTTTTATCAATTAGAAAATTAATTTGATTAAATTAAAATAAAATTAAATAAAAATTAAATTAAAATTAAATTAAAATTAAATTAAAATTAAATTAAAATTAAATTAAAATTAAATTAAAATTAAATTAAAATTAAATTAAAATTAAATTAAAATTAAATTAAAATTAAATTAAAATTAAATTAAAATTAAATTAAAATTAAATTAAAATTAAATTAAAATTAAATTAAAATTAAATTAAAATTAAATTAAAATTAAATTAAAATTAAATTAAAATTAAATTAAAATTAAATTAAAATTAAATTAAAATTAAATTAAAATTAAATTAAAATTAAATTAAAATTAAATTAAAATTAAATTAAAATTAAATTAAAATTAAATTAAAATTAAATTAAAATTAAATTAAAATTAAATAAAAATTAAATTAAAATTAAATTAAAATTAAATTAAAATTAAATTAAAATTAAATTAAAATTAAATTAAAATTAAATTAAAATTAAATTAAAATTAAATTAAAATTAAATTAAAATTAAATTAAAATTAAATTAAAATTAAATTAAAATTAAATTAAAATTAAATTAAAATTAAATTAAAATTAAATTAAAATTAAATTAAAATTAAATTAAAATTAAATTAAAATTAAATTAAAATTAAATTAAAATTAAATTAAAATTAAATTAAAATTAAATTAAAATTAAATTAAAATTAAATTAAAATTAAATTAAAATTAAATTAAATTAAAATTAAATTAAAATTAAATTAAAATTAAATTAAAATTAAATTAAAATTAAATTAAAATTAAATTAAAATTAAATTAAAATTAAATTAAAATTAAATTAAAATTAAATTAAAATTAAATTAAAATTAAATTAAAATTAAATTAAAATTAAATTAAAATTAAATTAAAATTAAATTAAAATTAAATTAAAATTAAATTAAAATTAAATTAAAATTAAATTAAAATTAAATTAAAATTAAATTAAAATTAAATTAAAATTAAATTAAAATTAAATTAAAATTAAATTAAAATTAAATTAAAATTAAATTAAAATTAAATTAAAATTAAATTAAAATTAAATTAAAATTAAATTAAAATTAAATTAAAATTAAATTAAAATTAAATTAAAATTAAATTAAAATTAAATTACAATTAAATTAAAATTAAATTAAAATTAAATTAAAATTAAATTAAAATTAAATTAAAATTAAATTAAAATTAAATTAAAATTAAATTAAAATTAAATTAAAATTAAATTAAAATTAAATTAAAATTAAATTAAAATTAAATTAAAATTAAATTAAAATTAAATTAAAATTAAATTAAAATTAAATTAAATTAAAATTAAATTAAAATTAAATTAAAATTAAATTAAAATTAAATTAAAATTAAATTAAAATTAAATTAAAATTAAATTAAAATTAAATTAAAATTAAATTAAAATTAAATTAAAATTAAATTAAAATTAAATTAAAATTAAATTAAAATTAAATTAAAATTAAATTAAAATTAAATTAAAATTAAATTAAAATTAAATTAAAATTGAATTAAAATTGAATTAAAATTAAATTAAAATTAAATTAAAATTAAATTAAAATTAAATTAAAATTAAATTAAAATTAAATTAAAATTAAATTAAAATTAAATTAAAATTAAATTAAAATTAAATTAAAATTAAATTAAAATTAAATTAAAATTAAATTAAAATTAAATTAAAATTAAATTAAAATTAAATTAAAATTAAATTAAAATTAAATTAAAATTAAATTAAAATTAAATTAAAATTAAATTAAAATTAAATTAAAATTAAATTAAAATTAAAATAAAATTAAATTAAAATTAAATTAAAATTAAATTAAAATTAAATTAAAATTAAATTAAAATTAAATTAAAATTAAATTAAAATTAAATTAAAATTAAATTAAAAATTAAATTAAAATTAAATTAAAATTAAATTAAAATTAAATTAAAATTAAATTAAAATTAAATTAAAATTAAATTAAAATTAAATTAAAATTAAATTAAAATTAAATTAAAATTAAATTAAAATTAAATTAAAATTAAATTAAAATTAAATTAAAATTAAATTAAAATTAAATTAAAATTAAATTAAAATTAAATTAAAATTAAATTAAAATTAAATTAAAAATTAAATTAAAATTAAATTAAAATTAAATTAAAATTAAATTAAAATTAAATTAAAATTAAATTAAAATTAAATTAAAATTAAATTAAAATTAAATTAAAATTAAATTAAAATTAAATTAAAATTAAATTAAAATTAAATTAAAATTAAATTAAAATTAAATTAAAATTAAATTAAAATTAAATTAAAATTAGATTAAAATTAAATTATAATCAAATTAAAATTAAATTAAAATTAAATTAAAACTAAATTAAAATTAAGTTAAAATTAAATTAAAATTAAATCAAAAGCTAATCGATAAAATAATAATCGATTATTCAAATAATCGACTAAGTTGGTTATTCGATAAATAGTTCATCCCTAATATTTATCTCACCGTATGTTGCTGTCAAAACGAAAATTAACGCGAAGTGTGCGCGGTGCGGTATTTGATCTAATGAAAATTTATAATTCGAATTAAAACGTAAAATGGCCCGTAAAAGAACAACAGCAGCTAAAAAGCGTGTTTTGCGCAGTGCGACGAACAAAAATATACAGTTTTTAGTTGATAAACTTCCGGAATTAAAGGTAAAAAGTGAACATCAACACAACATAACCTAATTTGGATTTTTTTTTTCAGAAACCGGATGCGACTGCTGCGAGCATTCATCCCAAGAAAAAAGTTAAATTCGTCCAATCGTCGTCAATCGACCTCGAAGATGATACCACAATTCACACACATACACTTCCAAATAAAATCAATAACATCAGTTCTGCTGGTTCAGATACCGACAGTGATCAAGGTTGGAACGGCTCTCCACCGCTTCCATCATCGAAGCCGTTGATCCGGACGTATCGCCGGAGGATCACGATTGATCAGCTGATGGAAGATTGGGAAATCGATGACCAGGACAATTTGGATGGGGATGATATGAGGACTGATTTGCAAGAACTCCCGGTATCAACTAGGGAGAATTTCGGAACTGTTGGTAAGTTTTTTCTGTTTCGTTTATGTGATAAAGACTTTATCTTTGTTTACGAAAGCAGATAAGGGGTCGTACACAGATTACGAAAGCATTTTTCTGGGTTTTTGCTTTCTTCCCCCTGTAAAATTCTTTTCATACAAAAGATTTTTTATTTATATGGTGCGTAAGAAAATGACGGACTCCCCTCCCCCCATAAGTGCTTACGTAATATATGTACGGCCGTACGGTCGTTTTGAAAATTTGATATTGAATTAAAGTTGATATCTCAATTCAATTTCATAGGCTGTACATGCGGAAAGGCAGAAGAGGCTGAAAAGTACAAAAAACTGTACGAATCTTTGCGGAAGGCAGTCCTTGAAAATAAACAGATTGAAGGAACGCATAACGGTAAAGTTTATTATTATAATATATTCACAGATATGGAAAGATCCATTGATTACGTAACGCAAAAAATGGCCATTTTCAATACCCCCTCCCCCCCCGTATGTCACACTTCTTGTATGAAGAGTCTGAAATTATATGGATCGTCACAGTTCAAGCAAACCCCCCTTCCCCTCTAAACGTTACGTAATTTATGGATGTTCCCTATATATTGCGGCTCTGGAAGAAACTATAATTGGGAGATTTTTTGCAAATTACATTTTCCCAAAAATATTTTGTGACTACAAGATGCATTGTTATTAAAATTAGCACAATGAATTTTAAACAATCCTGTCTTCGTCCAGATTTTATTGTCATCATTTTTCTTCTCATTTCAATATTATTAATCATTATTAATTTCAGATTCGGGAACACAGGTGCAAGACGAGAAGCACACAACACTTATTAAGGATAATGCCAAATTGACGGCGCAGAATGCCAAACTGCAAGAGGCGTTAACTTCTAAGTTGTTGCCGCAACCGGAAGTTCCATTCAAAGATGTTGATGGCGACTTCTTGGACGCTGACACAATTCGCCAACTTTCCGTGGAAGCGGATACTGATTATCTCTTCGTCAAATTCCTCATGATGCGACTTTGGCCAGAGGGATTTGTGGGGCGTTCGGTTAACGGGTCGATCGAAATTGGCTAAAACAGCTCCGAATGAAAATGCTACACATCAAACTGAATCCAACGGGATTGAAAATTTCACTGAAAAGACGCCAAATACCATCGATAATTTTGGCGAAAAAACGCAAACCTCTAAACGCCCACTTGAGAAGGAAAAAGTGGAATTTGTCTTATGTAAGTATCAAGTTGATGACTCCGACTAGTTCTAAATAGGGTATCCAGCTTTCCACGCTCGCTAATGGCGGCTTGTCGTTGTGAAAAAATCAATCGGTCACTGTACTTTTTGACACTAGCTGGAGGAAAACTCACTAGCGAAAGGGCATTTTTCCCTTCGTCTCATTCAGAAACGCCAGTGATCTTTCCTCCAGCTAGTGTCAAAAAGTACAGTGATCGATTGATTTTTTTCACACCGACAAGCCGCCATTACCGAGCATGGAAAGCTGGATAATAATATCCTCTCACGGTTTTTATTAGTTGTTGCCGGCCTTTGCCAAATGCCGTTTACCTTTCAAAGTAATCAAATGGTTAAGGTATGATTGCAATAACATTATTCTTCTTCCTATTTTCAGCTTGTATCTATAATCGTCGCCTCTTCTTGCGTGATGATGGTTACACAGCACAGGTTCATTCCAAAGCAGGAACATCACTGATGACTCGAGTGATTGCGAATTCGGTACGCAAAGGAGCTAAACAATGATATATTTTAATTGATATGCATTTGAGGCGGTACAATGCCTTTTTAATATGTAATTTGCAGTGATTGTTTTTTTATTAGTCAGTAAGTCATCTGATTCTTGTTTTCGGTAAATTCATATGAGTTTATTTTATGATAAAATGAGTTTATTAAATGATAAAATCAATTTTGAGATAAATTTGGCATAATAAAGCAGTTTAAATAATCAAGTGAATCATATTTTATTGAAGTTATCACAATGAATACCAGAATGCAAGTAGATAACTTATTTGGTTATCAAACTAATGAAAAAAGTTTAGTTATCTTCTCAAAACTAATATAACAAAATGATAACAAAATGTGTTGTCTACATGTGTAACATAATGTATTATCAATATGATATCAATGATAACTGAATCAATTATTAATTTGATATTGAGGGAATAAAAATATGTTATCAATTTTGTTAAGTTGGCTGTTAATTCGGCCTGGTTGATAACTAATTCGGTTATCAAAACACTTGATAACCAGATAACAAAATATGTTATCCATTTGATATCCGCTTGTGCTCGGGTTTCCAGATAAATGGAAAAACGTCAAAATTGTTCCAATTTTGAAGCCGGACAAAAATCCAATCAGAGATTATGTAATAATAAATAAAATGATGGTTCACATTAATGACAATTCTATTTCTGCTGATGAGCAATTTGGTTTTCGCCATGGGCATTCAACCACCCATCACATATTAAGAGTTACGAATTTAATTCGGCTCAACAAATCTGAAGGATATTCGACTGGAGTTGCTCTTCTTAATATAGAGAAAGCATTTGACAGTGTTTGGCATGAATGTTTGATTGTAAAATTGATGAATTTTAATTTTCCTCTGTACATTATTAAACTGATCCAAAATTATTCATCAGATCGCTCACTGCAGGTAAACTATCAGAATTCGAAATCTCGATTACTTGTAAGAGCTGGTGTTCCCCAAGGCAGCTCATACTGGGGCCCATATTGTATTACATATTTACTTCTGACTTACCTGATTTACGACCAGGGTTTCAAAAATCTTTGTTTGCAGATGACACGGGCCTTTCCGCCAAATGGCGAAGCTAGCTTGCAAAAAAAGTTTGGATATTTTCTTCACTTACTTGCAAAAATGGAAAATTTCCCCGAATGCTTCCAAAACTCAGCTTATAATTTTCTCACATAAGCCGAGAGCTTCTTATTTGAAACCTTCTTGCAGATATATCGTCACTATGAATTGGGTTCCAATTAATTGGTCTAGCGAAGCGAAATATGTAGGACTTCTGCAAGATCAAAAATTAACTTTTAAAAATCACATTGAAGGCATTCAAGCCAAATTAGGTGTCTACATCCACAGAAAATCAAAACTTTGTCTTAAGAACAAATTTTTGATTTACAAACAAATTTTCAGACCAGCCATGTTGTTTGCTGTGCCAATACGCACTTTGAAGAGCAATTATGAAGTACTGCTTGCAGTTTTCAAACTGAAAGTGCTTCAGGATGTTGAGTATTGCCAAAAACTATTGATCTATATCGAAGAAATCAAAAGATTCGATGCCAATTTGTTCTAAAACAGTTTCTTGTTGTTTTCTCAGAATTGTGAAAAATGGATATATGCAGTTCCTCAAACAAATTATTCGAATAGGGATAGAAGTTTTTCCAAATTTTTCAGATCAAACTTTAGAATTTCATTCAGTCAGCCGATTAAACTAGACATTAGGATTCCAAAAGTTAACTAAATCAAAATCAACAAAAGCTTCTTCTCCTTCAATGGCTCTACATTCTAACTGAACTGGAACTTGGCCGGCTTTTTCAACTTAGTATTCTATTAGCATTTTTTCAGTTATTAATTGAAAGCTTTTCTATGCCCGCCATTGCAAGAGTATGTATCTTGTGTGGCAAGTACAATGGGTACATTATGTCCAGGGTGTCGAGAAAATTCCCAACCCGAAAACATCCTAGACCGGACCGAGAATCGAACTCACCATCTCCGGATTGGCAATCCTATTCCTTTGCAAGCAAGGCTATTGGAGACCCCAATAATAAAAGCTATGACCGTTAAAAATATGCAATCCAGCAACCTACTAGGGTAAGGGAGGTATTTTGGACCACCAGTTCGACAGCTTATATTTTGGACCACTGAGTGCAAATTCCTCTTGGTGGTTCAAAATAAGAGCCCCCGTAAGGGTGGTCCAAAATACATCCTTTACCCCACCCACTTGGTTTTTGGATGGCTCTTGATGAAACACGATAAACAGCTTTGATGCGGGTTATCGCGAATGTTTGCATATGTTTCCTCGCACTGTGTGGTGTCTCGCCTTTTTATTATTTTCAAACCCAACCTCTTCCTAGAATTAATATGTCTCAAATTTACGATTTATTTTCAAACTATGAATATGATTCAATAACTTCCTTATTTTCTCCATCGTTGTTGATAATGGAGCAACCGACGTTCATTTAATGTGCACCATCTTTCCGTTACACAAAGCGAACCTCAAGCTGTCAAAGACGCCTCCCCCAAAGTATGAACCTGGCTCCGCGGCAAGGAGGCAGCTCAAAAGAAGCCGAAAATCCGGTATAGGAACCGCGATAACAAGAGTCAAAGCCCTCGAAACGTAGTTCTTGTTCCGATCCTACCCCAATCCCTCCCTCCTTGACAGTGCTGGGGATGCTCGCACCAGCATCGTTTAAAACTGTAAATGCGCTGGCAAAAGTCTCGGGGTTACGTCTCTTGAGTGAAAGAGCAAAAACCGAACGAAGGCAGCAACAAAAAAAAGTTGACATTGAGGCAAGGACCTCGCGGTTCGAGAGCAAAACGGCACCGGCAAAAGAAATCAGGTCGGCTAAATGACACACAAAGCCGAAGACGATCCAATCCAAGGCGGATTGAAGCGCGCGAGGAAGGGGATATGGCGGGCCCGGCAATGCTTGATATTCAATTATTTTCATTTCAATCACACTCGTCGGGTACTTACAGCACAAAAGACGTCGCCGTCGGTAGCTCAAACGGGATTACCGCGTTTCAGATTTGTGCCGACGACGACATCGACTTCTGATTCAGGAAAGCAAGATGTCTCATTATCGGTTCCGGATTTTGTCCCGCTGTTCCCGGCCCTGTCGTCGTTTGTCGCGCCCTCCTGCCTACTTTATATTTTCGGCAAACGGCTAAACGAGGACCGTCGTCGGTTGGTTGTCTGATGACAGGCTGGTCCTTTCGGATTGGTGCCCGATAAAGTAGCCGGTGGAGATGGTCCGGTAGCTGACTACCCAATTAGGTTATCTCACTCCATTTCAGGCGGGGCGGGGCGGTTTCGGAGCGGACGATGATCCCGATGACGACCGACAATGACAACATCAGCAGACGGCAGTTGAATAATTTATTGCCCGCGCGACGTTGTTGTTGGTAATGTTGTAAGATGAGAACTTGTTGCATGGAGAAGCTGGTGCCTGTGACTAGGCGCCCGTAGTCAGGCATTAGCTCGCAATTAAATTTCTTCGCCCAGCCAGTGGGTGTTAAATTTTCTTTCAAGTCTGTATAAGAACCTAATGGAACATGTACAAAATTTCGACATATACAAAATTTCCCGACGATTAGTCTAGTTTTGTATTGGAACTCCATATGCAATACATAAAATGCCAAATTTGTTTACAGCCATGCTCATACCAAACCGTTTGCAGGAGTCCCGACTGCATAAGTTTCGTCCTTGTGTTGCTTGTGAAGCTGAGCAAATCTTCATAATACATGAAATGGAAGGCAGATATCGTATGGCCACGAAGTCCACATCAGAACATGGCATGTACCGTTTATCGTTGACTCGACTTTTTATCTCGTCATCCGTGATACGAATAGTGTTAACATTTCTTAAACCATTCACTTGAAAATTTATGAAATTTCATAAATTATTCCCTGCTGTAATATTAAAAGAGAATCACAAAAAGCCCAGAAGACCATTTCCCTGGCTTTTTCATAAGAAGGCTATTTCCCAAATATAAGGAAACCCGCAATGAATTATTCTCATGAAGTCAGATGAAATGGCACTTCTTATCTAACCAATTTACACACCACGCAATAATGGTCAATTTACTCGCATTGTATTTGAGTTCTGAGAGCAAACAGGATTTCTTCCCTGCACCGATTCAGCGATTCCACGAAGGGGGAAATTCCTATTCGCTAACATGGAGCTGCTTGGGGGAGTTGACGGAATAACTTGAATGCGAGTGTTCCGTTGACGATAAAGAAATAAATCCCATTTGTGGATTGTTGAAGTAAATCAAACATAAGAGTATTAACTCGGCGACTGGAACTCGGGAAACGTGGAATAAATGTTGTTAAGAATTTTCTTTCAAGTAAACAGAATTCCATCTGGCGCCATCATAAAGCCAACTTAATCTGTAAACGACAAACCATTCACCATCATCATCATCCGATCCGAGCAGAGTCATTAATTTCACTCTCAACCGCTGCTGCGACAGCTCGCTAAAAACTCGGTGACGGGTAACACTCTCAGGTGGTCTACCGGGTCGCAATTCGGTATCAAATTAGTCAAATTAGACGACGTCAATTTAGCCCGTGGAAAAAAAAACTCAACTCCTCCGTTCCACCAACGCCGGCATCGGTATCTGGTTGGCATGTCGATGGAGATTCCTCTTAATTATGCATTCGCCATTCAACGGCGGTCATCATTGAATATCGCGAATAGCATCCAGGAGCAGATCCAGTTTGCACGCTAATGAGCGATAATCAACTTGAACTTGTGAAAGATTGAAAATAAGAAGAAGCAGACCAACTAAACCTTGTCGTGATGATATTTATATCTGAATATGAGTCGAGATCAGGGATAAGAATCATAGAAGCTATATCTTCTTATCCCGTCCCGCATGCTTTCGGAATTTGGAAATTCCTTACGGAATTTGGAAATTCCTTTCGGAATTTGGAAATTCCTTTCGGAATTTGGAAATTCCTTTCGGAATTTGGAAATTCCTTTCGGAATTTGGAAATTCCTTTCGGAATTTGGAAATTCCTTTCGGAATTCGGATATTCCTTTCGAATTTGAAATTCCTTTCGAATTTGGGAATTCCTTACGGAATTTGGAAATTCCTTTCGGAATTTGGAAATTCCTTTCAGAATTTGGAAATTCCTTTCGGAATTTGGAAATTCCTTTCGGAATTTGGAAATTTTTCGAATTTGAAATTCCTTTCCGAATTTGGAAATTCCTTCCGGAATTTGGAAATTCCTTCCGAATTTGGAAATTCCTTCCGAATTTGAAATTCCTTCGGAATTTGGAAATTCCTTCCGGAATTTGGAAATTCCTTCCGAATTTGAAATTCCTTCCGAATTTGGAAATTCCTTCGAATTTGAAATTCCTTCCGAATTTGAAATTCCTTCCGAATTTGAAATTCCTTCCGAACCTGGAAATTCCTTCCGAATTTGGAAATTCCTTTCGGAATTTAAGAATTCCTTCCGGAATTTGGAAATTCCTTCCGAATTTGGAAATTCCTTCCGAATTTGGAAATTCCTTCGGAATTTGGAAATTCCTTGAATTTGGAAATTCCTTCGAATTTGAAATTCCTTCCGGAATTTGGAAATTCCTTCGAATCTGGAAATTCCTTCCGGAATTTGAAATTCCTTCCAGACCAAATTCCTTCAGAATTTGAAATTCCTTCCGAATTTGGAAATTCCTTCCGAATTTGGAAATTCCTTCCGAATTTGGAAATTCCTTCCGGAATTTGGAAATTCCTTCCGAATTTGAAATTCCTTCCGAATTTGGAAATTCCTTCCGAATTTGAAATTCCTTCCGGAATTTGGAAATTCCTTCCGGAATTTGAAATTCCTTCCGAATTTGAAATTCCTTCCGATTGGAAATTCCTTCCGGAATTTGGAAATTCCTTCCGAATTTGGAAATTCCTTCCGGAATTTGGAAATTCCTTCCGAATTTGAAATTCCTTCCGGAATTTGGAAATTCCTTCCGAATTTGAAATTCCTTCCGGAATTCGGAAATTCCTTCCGAATTTGAAATTCTTTCCGGAATTTGGAAACTCCATTTGGAAATTCCTTTCGGAATTTAAGAATTCCTTCCGGAATTTGGAAATTCCATTTGGAATTGGGAAATTTCTTTCGTAATTTGGACATTCCTTTTCGGAATTCGTAAATTTCTTCCGGAAATCGGAAATTTCTTCCGGAATTTGGAAATTCCTTCCGGAATTTGGAAATTCCTTCCGGAATTTGGAAATTCCTTCCGGAATTTGGAAATTCCTTCCGGAATTTGGAAATTCCTTCCGGAATTTGGAAATTCCTTCCGGAATTTGGAAATTCCTTCCGGAATTTGGAAATTGCTTCCGGAATTTGGAAATTCCTTCCGGATTTGGAAATTCCTTCCGAATTTGGAAATTCCTTCCGAATTTGAAATTCCTTCCGGAATTTGAAATTCCTTCCGGAATTTGGAAATTCCTTCCGGAATTTGAAATTCCTTCCGAATTTGGAAATTCCTTCCGGAATTTGGAAATTCCTTCCGGAATTTGGAAATTCCTTCCGAATTTGGAAATTCCTTCCGGAATTTGGAAATTCCTTCCGAGATTGGAAATTCCTTCCGGAATTTGAAATTCCTTCCGAATTTGGAAATTCCTTCCGAATTGGAAATTCCTTCCGGAATTTGGAAATTCCTTCCGAATTTGAAATTCCTTCCGGAATTTGGAAATTCCTTCCGGAATTCAAATTCCTTCCGAATTTGAAATTCCTTCCGAATTTGAAATTCCTTCCGAATTTGAAATTCCTTCCGAATTTGGAAATTCCTTCCGGAATTTGGAAATTCGAATTTGGAAATTCCTTCGAATTTGGAAATTCCTTCCGAATTTGAAATTCCTTCCGGAATTTGAAATTCCTTCCGAATTTGAATTCCTTCGGAATTTGAATTCCTTCCGAATTTGGAAATTCCTTCCGAATTTGGAAAATTCCTTCCGAATTTGAAATTCCTTCCGGAATTTGGAAATTCCTTCCGAATTTGAAATTCCTTCCGGAATTTGGAAATTCCTTCCGAATTTGAAATTCCTTCCGAATTTGAAATTCCTTCCGGAATTTGGAAATTCCTTCCGAATTAAAATTCCTTCCGAATTTGAAATTCCTTCCGAATTTGAAATTCCTTCCGGAATTTGGAAATTCCTTCCGGAATGGAAATTCCTTCCGGAATTTGGAAATTCCTTCCGGAATTTGGAAATTCCTTCCGGAATTTGGAAATTCCTTCGAATTTGGAAATTCCTCCGGAATTTGAAATTCTTCCGTTATTTGAATTCCTTCCGGAATTTGGAAATTCCTTCCGTTATTTGAAATACCTTCAGAATTTGAAATTCCTTCCGGAATATGAAAATTCCTTCCGGAATTTGGGAAGTCTTTCAAGAATTTGAAATTCCTTCCGAATTTGGAAATTCCTTCCGGAATTTGGAAATTCCTTCCGAATTTGGAAATTCCTTCCGGAATTGAAATTCCTTCCGAATTTGGAAATTCCTTCCGAATTTGAAATTCCTTCGGAATTTGGAAATTCCTTCCGAATTTGGAAATTCCTTCCGAATTTGGAAATTCCTTCCGAATTTGAAATTCCTTCTGAATTTGGAAATTCCTTCCGGAATTTGAAATTCCTTCCGGAATTTGGAAATTCCTTCCGGTATTTGGAAATACCTTCAGGAATTTGAAAATTCCTTCCGGAATATGAAAATTCCTTCGGAATTTGGAAGTCTTTCAAGAATTTGGAAATTCCTTCCGGAATTTGGAAATTCCTTTCGAATTTGAAATTCCTTTTCGAATTTGAAATTCCTTTCGAATTTGGAAATTCCTTTCGAATTTGAAATTCCTTCCGAATTTGAAATTCCTTCCGAATTTGAAATTCCTTCCGAATTTGAAATTCCTTCCGGAATTCGAAAATTTCTTCCGGAATTCGGAAATTCCTTCCTGAATTCGAAATTCCTTCCGGAATTCGAAATTCCTTCAGAATCCGAAAATTTCTTCCAGAATTCTGAAATTCCTTCCGGAAGGAATTCCTTTCGGTATTCAAATTCCTTCCGAAATCCGGAAATTCCTTCCGAATTAGGAAAATCCTTCCGAAATTCGGAAATTCCTTCCAAAATTCTCAAATTCCTTCCGGAATTTGAAATTCCTTCCGTAATTCGGAAATTCCTTCCGTAATTCGGAAATTCCTTCCGGAATTCGGAAATTCCTTCCGGAATTCGGAAATTCCTTCCGGAATTCGGAAATTCCTTCCGGAATTCGGAAATTCCTTCCGGAATTCGGAAATTCCTTCCGGAATTCGGAAATTCCTTCCGGAATTCGGAAATTCCTTCCGGAATTCGGAAATTCCTTCCGGAATTCCTTCCTTCCGGAATTCGGAAATTCCTTCCGGAATTCGGAAATTCCTTCCGGAATTCGGAAATTCCTTCCGGAATTCGGAAATTCCTTCCGGAATTCGGAAATTCCTTCCGGAATTCGGAAATTCCTTCCGGAATTCGGAAATTCCTTCCGGAATTCGGAAATTCCTTCCGGAATTCGGAAATTCCTTCCGGAATTCGGAAATTCCTTCCGGAATTCAGAAATTCCTTCCAGAATTCGGAAAATCCTTCCGGAATTTTCAAGTTCTTTCCGGAATTTGGAAGTTCCTTCCGGAATTCGAATTGTGGTGATGCACAATGTTTCATTCACTAACGTTTACATTCATCTGAAAATAACTTTCTCCGTCATAAATTTATATTGCCCTCCGGGGTACCAAATATCATATTGCCGCATGACGTTATTTACTCTGTCAACCACTTTGGGTGAAACGATGTGATAGCAAAAAGCGGCCTTAACAAAAATAACTTCCTGTCCATCTACTTTGAGGACATACAGATTGCGCTTCTAGGCTCGTGTATCTGCTCAAATATGTGTATCATCAGTAACAGTTGGACGCCTCCATTCGTTGTCTGCTATATTGGCCAAGATACGTCCCTCGAAGTTAACACACAGTCAAACGATTCCAGATGTTCATTCATTTGTCGACTTTCACCCCATAATTTATGACCAACTTACTTATCATGTGTGCTCTTCCTACGAGACCAACAACCTTGAGACAAGTTCGTCCAACTCAATCAATTCTCTATTACTTCCACCGCGCAGCAGAGTACCAAATCAAATAGCAACGGTTAGCAAATCGACATACAACAGGAAGTGTGTAGAAGAAACGCACTCACTTTACAAAGGCAGGACGTTTCTTGGAAGTGACCTTGCCGGGAGGTCATTTTCCTTCCATTCGCCGGGGGAAAGTAATTGCATTTCAGGTCTGCTACTCCCACGAACCATCGAGACATCATCAGTCGGTAACTGACGGACGTGCTTCGGTCGCTATTTCGTCAATTTTTATCCTGCAGGCTAGAGGCCAAAGGTCGGACTGGAACAAAGAATGCCAACCGGGCTACTGTCTGGAGATCAAAACGAAATCGTTTTCGCAGAATTACTCTCTGTGTTTGACTGAAGTCTTGGCAAGTAAAAGAAAAAAAATGCCAACATCTGACGCCATGTCCGTCGCAGGAGGGTGGCGAATAATGGTAATGACTTTAGCACAAACTGTTGTACCTGCTCTTAGAATTGTGGTTTCGAATTTGATTCGTTTACGGTGGACGATTTGGACAGCTACCGGCGACCGTTCCGAAACTAAAATCCACTCTACGACCTCAAAGACGCCCGCATGGATGGTTGATATCAAAGTTGATATCAAAGCGAGAATACCCATTTTCTTCTGCTGATTGTTCGTCAGGCTCGGTCTGGTTGGCACTAACGAGATCGGACGTCCTGCTGAGGGGTGGTACGCGTTTGGAACGAAAGGTTACCGAAAGTCATGGGATGAAATTGTTTCTTTCAGTTCACTGGATAGTGAAAAACGTGCGACTGGTATTGTATGAATTCTAGCTGAGGAATATGGAAATAGTGAACAAACTCAAATATAATTTTCATTCACGGAAAATCATCAGCTTAAGTGTAAGTTAGGTATTATTCAAATACAATCTAAAACTAATCCAGGCCAATCAAATCCAGTCGATCAGTCAATCCAGTCAATCCAGTCCGGTCAAGTCAGTCCAGATCCAGTCCAAATCCAGTCCAGATCCAGTCCAATCAGTCAAATCCAGTCAAATCAGTCCGGTCAAGATCCAGTCCAAGATCCAGTCCAAGGTCAGTCAATCCAGTCAGTCAGGTCCAGTCCAGATCCGATCCAGTCCAAATCAGTCCAGATCCAGTCCAGATCCAGTCCAGTCGATCCAGATTCAGTCCAAATCCAGTCAGGTCAGTCCAGAGTCAGTCAGGTCAGTCCAGTCCAGTCCAGATCCAGTCAGGTCAGTCCAGATCCAGTCCAGGTCAGATCCAGTCCAGATCAGTCCCAGGTCAGTCAGATCAGTCCAGATCCAGTCAGATCCAAGTCCAGATCCAGTCCAGATCCAGTCAGTCAAGTCAGGTCGGTCCAAGTCCAGGTCGGTCAGTCGGTCCAAGTCGGTCAGTCCAGATCCAGTCCAGGTCGGTCAGATCAGGTCAGTCCAAGTCCAGGTCAGTCAGGTCAGTCAGGTCAGTCAGATCCAGTCCAGATCCAGTCAGATCAGTCCAGATCCAGTCCAGGTCCAGTCAGTCCAGTCAGGTCAGTCCAGGTCAGTCCAAGATCCAGTCCAGGTCAGTCCAGATCGGTCCAGTCAGTCAGTCAGTCAGGTCGGTCAGATCAGTCAGGTCCAGTCCAGATCCAGTCAGGTCGGTCCAGATCAGTCCAGGTCAGGTCCAGATCAGTCCAGTCAGGTCCAGTCAGTCCAGATCCAGTCAGGTCAGTCCAGTCGGTCAGGTCCAGTCCAGGTCAGTCCAGGTCCAGTCCAGGTCAAGGTCCAGTCCAGGTCGAGTCCAGGTCCAGTCCAGGTCAGTCCAGGTCGGTCAGGTCAGTCCAGGTCAGTCCAAGATCAGTCCAGGTCCAGTCAGGTCAAGATCAGTCCAGTCAGTCCAGGTCAGTCCAGATCCAGTCAGATCCAGTCAGGTCAGTCCAGGTCAGTCAGGTCAGTCCAGATCCAGTCCAGATCCAGTCCAGGTCCAGTCCAGGTCAGTCAGATCCAGTCCAAGTCAGTCCAAGGTCGGTCAGGTCAGTCCAGATCCAGTCCAGGTCAGTCCAGGTCAGTCCAGGTCCAGTCCCAGGTCAGTCCAGGTCGGTCCAGGTCGGTCCAGGTTCAGGTCCAGGTCCAGTCCAGGTCAGTCCAGATCCAGTCCAGGTCGGTCCAGGTCCAGTCAGATCCAGTCAGGTCAGTCCAGGTCAGTCCAGATCGGTCAGTCCAGGTCAGTCGAGTCCAGTCAGGTCAGTCCAGATCAGTCCAGGTCAGTCCAGATCAGTCCGAGGTCAGTCCAGATCCAGTCCAGATCCCGGTCCAGAGTCAGTCCAGGTCAGTCAGTCAGGTCCAGTCGGAGTCAGTCCAAGTCAGTCCAGATCAGTCCAAGATCCAGTCCAGAGTCAGTCAAGTCGATCCAGGTCAGTCAGATCGGTCAGGTTGATCCAGATCCAGTCCAGATCGGTCGGTCAGGTCAGGTCCAGTCCAGATCCAGTCAGATCCAGTCCAGGTCAGTCCAGAGTCCAGTCAGGTCAGTCCAGGTCAGTCCAGGTCAGTCCAGATCCAGTCCAGATCCAGTCCAGGTCAGTCAGGTCCAGTCCAGGTCAGTCCAGGTCCAGTCCAGGTCCAGTCCAGATCCAGTCCAGGTCCAGTCCAGAATCCAGTCCAGGTCAAGTCCAGGTCAGTCAGGTCAGTCAAGTCCAGTCCAGGTCAGTCCAGATCCGGTCCAGGTCGATCAGTCCAGGTCGGTCCAGTCAGTCAGTCGGTCAGGTCAGTCCAGTCCAGTCCAGGTCAGTCCAGGTCCAGTCCAGGTCCAGTCAGGTCAGTCCAAGATCCAGTCCAGATCGGTCCAGGTCCAGTCAGATCGGTCCAGGTCAGTCCAGGTCAGTCCAGGTCAGTCCAGATCCGGTCAGGTCGGTCAGGTCAGTCCAGATCCGGTCAGGTCAGTCAGGTCAGTCCAGGTCAGGTCAGGTCAGTCCAGTCCGGTCCAGGTCGGTCAGGTCGGTCAGTCAGGTCAGGTCCAGGTCAGTCGAGTCAGGTCAGTCAGGTCGGTCAGGTCCAGTCCAGGTCAGTCCAGATCCAGGTCCAAGGTCAGGTCAGGTCAAGTCCAGGTCAGTCCAGTCCAGGTCCAGTCCAGGTCAGTCCAGATCAGTCCAGATCCAGTCCAGATCAGTCCAGATCCGGTCCAGGTCGGTCAGGTCAGTCCAGGTCCAGTCCAGTCAGGTCGGTCAGATCGGTCAGGTCGGTCAAGTCGGTCCAGGTCAGTCCAGATCAGTCCAGGTCAGTCCAGGTCAGTCAGGTCAGTCCAGATCCAGTCCAGATCCAGTCCAGGTCAGTCCAGTCGGTCCAGATCAGTCCAGGATCCAGTCCAGGTCAGTCGGTCAGATCAGTCGGTCCAGGTCAGTCCGATCCAGGTCAGTCCAAGGTCAGTCCAGATCCAGTCCAGGTCAGATCCAGGTCAGATCCAGTCCAGGTCCAGTCAGATCCAGTCCAGGTCAGTCCAGGTCAGTCCAGGTCCAGTCAGGTCAGTCCAGATCCAGTCCAGGTCAGTCCAGGTCGGTCAGTCAGGTCCAGTCAGGTCAGGTCCAGTCAGTCAGTCCAGGTCAGTCAGTCCAGGTCAGTCCAGATCAGTCCAGATCCAGTCAAGTCAGTCAAGATCGGTCCAGATCAGTCAGGTCAGTCCAAGTCGGTCAAGATCAGTCGATCAGGTCAGATCCAGTCAGGTCAGTCAGGTCAGTCCAGATCCAGTCAGGTCAGTCCAGATCAGTCAGGTCAGTCCAGGTCCAGTCAGGTCAGGTCAGGAGTCGGTCCAGTCAGTCCAGGTCGGTCAGGTCAGTCCAGATCCAGTCAGGTCGGTCCAGTCAGTCAGGTCAGTCAGGTCAGTCCAGGTCGGTCAGTCCAGGTCAGTCAGATCCAGTCCAGGTCAGGTCAGTCCAGGATCCAGGTCAGGTCCAGTCCAGGTCCAGATCCAGGTCAAGTCAGTCCAGGTCAGTCCAGGTCGGTCAGTCCAGGTCGGTCAGGTCAGTCCAGGTCAGTCCAGGTCAGTCCAGGTCCAGTCCCAGGTCAGTCCAGGTCAGTCAGGTCCAGATCGGTCAGGTCAGTCAGGTCAGTCCAGGTCGGTCCCAGAGTCAGTCCAGATCGGTCAGGTCAGTCCAGATCAGTCAGGTCGGTCCAGGTCAGTCCAGGTCAGTCAGGTCAGTCCAGGTCAGTCCAGGTCAGTCAGGTTCCAGTCCAGGTCGGTCAGTCGGTCAGGTCAGTCCAGGTCAGGTCCAGATCCAGTCCAGGTCAGTCCAGATCCAGTCAGTCAAGTCAGTCCAGATCAGATCGGTCAGATCCAGTCCGAGTCCAGTCAGGTCGGTCCAGATCTCAGTCCCAGGTCGGTCCAGATCCGGTCCAGATCGGTCCAGAGTCAGTCCAGATCCAGTCAGGTCGGTCAGGTCGATCCAGATCCAGTCAGGTCAGGTCAGTCCAGGTCGGTCAAGTCCAGATCCAGTCCAGATCCAGTCCAGATCCAGTCCAGGTCAGTCCAGATCGGTCGTCAGTCCAGGTCAGTCAGGTCCAGAGTCAGGTCAGATCCGGTCAGGTCAGGTCCAGGTCAGTCCAGGTCCAGTCCAGGTCAGATCGGTCAGGTCGGTCCAGGTCGGTCCAGATCGGTCAGTCAGTCCAGATCAGGTCAGGTCAGGTCAGGTCAGTCCAGGTCAGTCAGGTCCAGTCCAGGTCGGTCCAGGTCCGGTCAGGTCAGGTCCAGGTCCAGGTCAAGTCGGTCAGGTCAGTCCAGGTCCGGTCCAGTCCAGGTCAGATTCGGTCCAGGTCAGTCAGATCGGTCAGGTCCAGTCCAGGTCAGTCAGGTCCAGATCAGGTCAGGTCCAGGTCGGTCCAAGATCCAGTCCAGGTCGGTCCAGTCAGGTCAGATCCAGTCCCAGGTCAAGTCAGGTCAGTCAGGTCAGTCCAGGTCCAGTCCAGGTCAGTCCAGGTCAGTTCCAAGATCCAGGTCAGGTCCAGGTCAGGTCAGTCAGATCAGTCCAGTCCAGGTCAGGTCAGTCCAGGTGGTCAGATCAGGTCAGTCCAGTCCAGAGTCAGTCCAGATCGGTCAGGTCAGGTCAGGTCGGATCCAGATCCAGTCAGGTCGGTCAGATCCAGTCCAGGTCAGTCCAAGATCCGGTCAGGTCAGTCCAGGTCAGTCCAGGTCCAGTCCAGGTCAGTCCAGGTCGGTCCAGGTCAGGTCCAGGTCCCGGTCCAGTCGGTCAGGTCCAGTCCAAGGTCAGGTCCAGTCCGGTCGGTCAGTCCAGTCCAGGTCAGTCCAGATTCCAGTCCAGGTCAGTCCAGATCGGTCCAGATCCAGTCAGGTCGGTCCAGGTCAGTCCAGATCAGTCAGGTCCAGTCCAGGTCCAGTCCAGATCCAGTCCAGGTCAGTCCAGGTCCAGTCAAGATCAGTCCAGGTCCAGTCCAAGATCCGGATCCAGGTCGGTCCAGATCAGTCCAGGTCAAGTCAGGTCAGTCCAGGTCCGGTCAGGTCGGTCAGGTCAGTCCAGATCGGTCAGGTCAGTCAGATCGGTCCAGGTCAGTCCAGGTCGGAGTCCAGGTCCAGTCCAGATCGGTCAGATCCAGTCCAGGTCGGTCAGATCCAGTCCAGGTCGGTCCGTCGGTCAGTCGATCCAGGTCCAGTCGGTCCAGGTCAGTCCAGATCCGGTCAGATCCAGTCAGGTCCAGTCAGGTCAGTCCAGGTCGGTCCAGTCCAGTCAGGTCCGGTCCAAGTCAGTCCAGATCCAGTCCAGGTCGGTCAGGTCGGTCCAGGTCCAGTCAGGTCAGGTCCAGGTCAGTCCAGATCCAGTCCAGGTCCAGTCCAGGTCGGTCAGGTCAGTCCAGGTCAGTCCAGGTCAGTCCAGGTCCAGATCCAGATCAGGTCGGTCAGATCCAGTCCAAGGTCCAGTCCAGGTCAGTCCAGGTCAGTCAGGTCGGTCAGGTCAGTCCAGGTCAGTCCAGATCCAGTCCAGAGTCAGTCCAGGTCCAGATCCAGGTCAGGTCCAGGTCGGTCCAGTCAGTCCAGGTCCAGTCAGGTCCAGTCCAGGTCGGTCCAGGTCGGTCCAGGTCTCCAGTCCAGGTCAGTCCAGTCAGGTCGGTCCAGGTCGGTCCAGGTCAGTCCAGGTCGGTCCAGGTCGGTCCAGGTCGGTCAGGTCCAGTCCCAAGGTCAGTCCAGGTCAGTCCAGATCCGGTCCAGGTCAGTTCAGGTCCGGTCCAGGTCAGTCCAGGTCAGTCAGATCCAGGTCAGTCCAGATCAGGTCAGATCCAGTCCAAGGTCGGTCAGGTCCAGTCCAGGTCCAGTCCAGGTCAGTCCAGGTCCAGTCCAGGTCAGTCCAGGTCAGTCCAGGTCAGTCGAGTCAGTCCAAGTCAGGTCGGTCCCAGTCAGATCCAGTCAGGTCAGTCCAGATCCAGTCCAGGTCCAGGTCCAGGTCAGTCCAGGTCAGTCCAGGTCCAGTCAGGTCAGTCCAGGTCAGTCCAGATCCAGTCCAGGTCAGGTCAGGTCAGTCAGTCCAGGTCGGTCAGTCAGGTCGGTCCAGATCAGTCAGGTCAGTCAGTCAGGTCCAGTCCAGATCGGTCCAGGTCGGTCAGGTCGGTCCAGGTCGGTCAGGTCAGTCCAGGTCCAGTCAGGTCAGTCCAGGTCCAGTCCAGATCGGTCCAGGTCCAGTCCAGGTCCAGTCAGATCAAGTCCAGATCCAGTCCAGTCGGTCAGGTCAGTCCAGGTCGGTCCAGGTCGGTCCAGGTCGGTCCAGGTCAGGTCAGGTCCAGTCCAGATCAGTCCAGGTCCAGTCAGGTCAGTCCAGATCGGTCAGGTCAGTCCAAGTCCAGTCCAGTCCAGGTCGGTCAGGTCGGTCAGGTCAGTCCAGGTCAGTCCAGGTCAGATCAGGTCAGTCCAGGATCAGTCAGGTCGGTCAGTCCGATTCGGTCAAGTCCAGTCCAGATCCAGTCCAGGTCAGTCAAGTCAGTCCAGATCAGTCCAGGTCAGTCCCAGGTCGGTCCAGATCCAGGTCGTCCAGATCGGTCAGGTCAGTCAAGTCAGGTCAGTCAGTCCAGGTCGAGTCCAGGTCCAGGTCAGTCAGGTCCAGTCCAAGGTCGGTCAGATCCAGTCCAGGTCAGTCAGGTCCAGTCCAGGTCAGTCCAGGTCAGTCCAGGTCAGTCGAGTCAGTCCAGATCGGTCAAGATCCAGTCAGATCCAGTCAGGTCAGAGTCCAGGTCGATCCAGGTCCAGTCCAGGTCAGTCCAGGTCAGTCCAGGTCCAGGTCCAGATCCAGTCAGGTCCGATCCAGTCCAGATCCAGTCCAGGTCGGTCCAGGTCAGGTCCAGGTCCAGTCCAGGTCGGTCCAGGTCGAGTCCAGGTCAGTCCAGGTCGGTCCAGATCCAGTCAGGTCCAGTCCAGTCCAGATCCAGTCCAGATCCAGTCCAGGTCCAGTCAGAGTCGGTCCAGATCAGGTCAGAGTCCAGTCAGGTCAGTCCAGGTCAGTCAGTCAGGTCCAGTCGGTCAGGTCGGTCCAGGTCAGTCCAGGTCAGTCAGATCCGGTCAGTCAGTCCAGGTCAGTCCAGATCGGTCAGGTCAGTCAGTCAGTCAAGGTCAGTCCAGGTCAGTCAGATCAGTCAGATCCAGTCCAGATCAGTCCAGATCCAGTCAGGTCCAGTCCAGGTCAGTCAGGTCCGGTCCAGGTCCAGTCCAGATCGGTCAGGTCCAGTCCAGGTCAGTCCAGGTCGGTCAGATCGGTCAGATCCAGTCCAAGTCCAGGTCGGTCCAGTCAGTCAGGTCAAGTCGGTCAGTCCAGATCCAGTCCAGGTCAGTCAGATCCAGTCCAGATCCAGTCCAGATCGGTCAGGTCAGTCCAGGTCCGGTCAGATCCAGTCCAGGTCAGTCCAGATCGGTCCAGGTCAGTCCAGATCGGTCAGGTCAGTCCAGGTCAGTCCAGGTCGGTCAGTCCAGTCCAGTCCAGGTCGGTCCAGGTCCAGTCCAGGTCGGTCAAGTCAGTCAGATCCAGTCAGGTCAGTCCAGGTCAGTCAGTCCAAGTCAGTCAGGTCAGGTCAGTCCAGGTCCAGTCCAGGTCGGTCAGTCCAGTCGAGTCAAATCAGTCCAGGTCGGTCAGGTCAGTCCAGGTCCGGTCCAGGTCGGTCAGGTCGGTCCAGGTCCAGTCCAGTCAGTCAGGTCAGGTCAGTCAGGTCGGTCCAGGTCAGTCCAGGTCAGTCCAGGTCCAGTCAGTCAGGTCGGTCAGATCCAGTCAGGTCCAGTCCAGGTCGGTCAGGTCAGTCCAGGTCAGTCAAGTCCAGTCCAGGTCAGTCCAGGTCCGGTCCAGATCAGTCAGGTCAGTCCAGGTCAGTCCGATCCCGGTCAGGTCAGTCCAGGTCGGTCCAGGTCGGTCCAGGTCCAGTCAGAGTCAGTCCAGGTCCAGTCCAGGTCAGTCCAGTCAGTCAGATCCAGTCCAGGTCAGTCAGGTCGGTCCAGGTCAGTCCAGGTCAGTCAGTCCAAGTCAGGTCCAGTCCAGGGTCAGTCCAAGATCGGTCAGTCAGTCCAGTCAGGTCAGTCCAGTCGGTCAGTCCAGTCCAGATCAGTCCAGGTCGGTCCAGTCCAGGTCAGTCAGGTCGGTCCAGATCCAGTCAGGTCGAGTCCAGGTCCAGTCCAGGTCGGTCAGATCGGTCCAGGTCAGGTCAGGTCAGTCCAGGTCAGTCCAGGTCAGTCCAGGTCGGTCCAGGTCAGTCAGATCCGGTCCAAGTCCAGTCCAGGTCAGTCCAGATCAGTCCAGGTCGGTCAGTCGGAGTCGGTCAATCGGTCCAGGTCCAGGTCGGTCCAGGTCGGTCAGGTCAGTCCAGGTCGATCAGGTCAGGTCGGTCAGTCGGTCCAGGTCGGTCAAGGTCCAGTCCAGGTCGGTCCAGTCGGTCAGGTCAGGTCAGGTCAGTCAGGTCGGTCCAGGTCGGTCCAGGTCGGTCAGGTCAGTCCCAGGTCGGTCCAGGTCAGTCCAGATCCAGTCCAGGTCGGTCCAGGTCAGTCCAGGTCAGTCCAGGTCCAGTCCAAGTCAGTCAGATCCAGGTCGGTCAGTCCAGTCAGTCAGTCAGTCCAGGTCCAGTCCAGGTCAGTCCAGATCAGTCAGGTCCAGTCCAGATCCAGTCCAGATCCAGTCCCAGGTCAGTCCAGATCCAGTCAGGTCAGGTCCAGTCCAGATCCAGTCCAGGTCAGTCAGGTCGGTCCAGGTCCGGTCCAGATCCAGTCCAGGTCAGTCCAGTGAGTCAGTCCAGGTCAGTCCAGGTCAGTCAGTCGGTCCAGATCAGTCAGGTCCAGTCAGGTCCAGTCCAGGTCAGTCAGGTCCAGTCCAGGTCGGTCCAGTCAGTCCAGGTCCAGTCCAGGTCAGTCCAGAGTCAGGTCAGATCCGGTCAGGTCGGTCAGGTCGGTCCAGGTCGGTCCAGGTCAGGTCCAGGTCGGTCAGGTCCAGTCCAGGTCAGTCCAGGTCAGTCCAGGTCAGTCAGAGTCGGTCCAGGTCGGTCCAGGTCGGTCAGATCCAGTCCAGGTCGGTCAGGTCGGTCAGGTCGGTCAGGTCAGTCCAGGTCGGTCAGGTCCGGTCAGGTCAGTCAGTCCAGGTCAGGTCCAAAGATCCAGTCAAGTCGGTCCAGGTCCAGTCCAGGTCGGTCAGGTCGGTCCAGGTCAGTCCAGGTCAGGTCAGATCGGTCAGGTCAGATTCCAGGTCCAGTCCAAGATCCAGTCCAAGATCCAGTCCAGGATCCAGTCCAGGTCCAGTCGTCAGAGTCCAGGTCAGTCCAAGTCCAGTCCAGGTCCAGGTCAGGTCCCGGATCCAGAGTCAGGTTCGTCAGGTCAGTCAGATCCAGGTCAGATCCAGTCAAGTCTCGTCCAGATCCAGTCCAAAGGTCGAAGTCCCAAGGGTCCAGGTCAGGTCGGTCCAGGTCCAGTCCAAGGTCGGTCCCAGGTCAGTCCAGGTCAGTCCAAAGGTCAGTCCAGGTCCAGTCCAGATCCCGGTCCAGGTCGGTCCAGGTCAGTCCAGATCCAGTCCAGGTCCAGTCCAGGTCAGTCAGGTCAGTTCCAGGTCGGTCCAGATCAGTCAGTCAGATCCAGGTCGGTCAGGTCGGTCCAGGTCCAGTCCAGGTCCCAGTCCAGGTCAGGTCCAGGTCGGTCAGAGTCCCGGTTCAGGTCAGTCCAGGTCCAGTCCAGGAGTCGGTTTCAGATCCGAGTCCAGGTCGGTTCCAGGTCCCGGTCCAAGGTCAGTCCAGGTCGGTCAGGTCGGTCAGGTCGGTCCAGGTCGGTTCCAGGTCAGGTCCAGTCAGTCGGTCCAGGTCGGTCCAGGTCAGTCCAGATCAGTCCAGGTCAGGTCAGTCATCGGTCGGTCAGGTCGGTCCAGGTCGGTCCAGGTCCGGTCCAGGTCCAGTCCAGGTCGGTCAGGTCGGTCCAGGTCGGTCGAGGTCGGTCAGGTCAGTCCAGATCCGGTCAGGTCGGTCCAGATCCAGTCAGTCCAGGTCCGGTCCAGATCGGTCCAGGTCCAGTCCAGATCAGTCCAGATCCAGTCCAGGTCAGTCCAAGGTCGGTCCAGATCCAGTCGGTCCAGGTCAGTCAGGTCAGTCCAGGTCCAGATCGGTCAGATCCAGTCCAGGTCAGTCCAAGATCCAGATTCAGGTCAGTTCAGGTCAGTCCAGAGTCAGTCCAGATCCAGTCCCAGGTCCAGTCCAGGTCGGTCCAGGTCAGGTCAGAGTCAGTCCAGAGATCCGGTCAGGGTCGAGTCAGTTCCAGGTCGGTCCAGATCGGTCCAGGTCAGTCCAGGAGTCAGTCCAAGATCCAAGTCAGGTCCAAGATCCAGTCCAAGATCCAGTCAGGAGTCGGTCAGATCCAGTCAAGGTCCAGTCCAGGTCAGGTCAGGTCAGTCCAGGTCAGTCCATGGGTCCAGTCCAGGTCCCGGGTCCAAGTCAAAGGTCAGGTCCAGTCCGGTCAGGTCCAGTCGGTCAGAGTCGGTCCAAGGTCGGTCCAGGTCGGTCAGGTCAGTCCAGGTCGGGTCCAGATCAGTCAGATCCAGGTCGGTCCAGGAGTCGGTCCAGGTCAGTCAGATCCAGTCCAGGTCAGTCAGGTCGGTCAGTCCAGGTGATCATCAGTCCAGATCGGTCAGATCGATCCAGATCCAGTCCAGATCCGATTTGATCCAGGTCGGTCAGGAGTCAAGATCCAGATTCAGTCCAAGATCGGTCCAGGTCAGTCCAGGTCAGTCCAGGTCAGTCAAGGTCAGAGTCCAGGTCGGTCCAGGTCGGTCCAAGTCGTCCAGATCGGTCCAGGTCAGTCCAGGTTCGGTCCAGGTCAGTCCAGGTCCCGGTCCAGGTCAGTCCAGGTCGTCCAAGATCAGTCCAGGTCAGGTCGATCCAGAATTCCAGGATCAGTCCAGGTCAGTCCAGGTCAGTCCAGATCCCGGTCCAGATCCAGTCCGATCCAGTCCCAGGTCAGTCCAGGTCAGTCAGATCCAGTCCAAGGTCCAGTCCCAGTCCAGGTCAGTCAGGTCATTTGCAGTCCCAGGTCCAGTCCAGAGTCAGTCCAGAGTCCAGTCCAGGTCAGATCCAGGTCAGGTCAGGTCCAGTCCGAGATCCCTAGGTCAGGTCGGTCAGGTCCAGTCCCAGGTCGAGTCCAGGTCTGGTCCAGATCCAGTCCAGGTCGGTCCCAGGTCGGTCCAGGTCGGTCCAGGTCAGTCCAAAGATTCGGTCCAAGGTCAGGTCCAGATCCAGTCCAGGTCCAGTCCAGGTCAGTCCAGGTCCAGTCAGAGTCGGTCCAAGGTCCAGGTCCCAGGTCGGTCAAGGTCCAGGTCCAGATCCAGGTCAGGTCAAGGATCCAGTCCAGTCCCAGGTCAGGTCCAGATCAGTCCAGGTCCAGTCAGATCAAGTCGGTCCAGGTCAGGATCTAGGTCCAGAGTCCAGGGTCCGGTCGTCCAGGTCGGTCAGGTCGGTCAGGTCCAGGTCCAGGTCGGTCAAGTTCGGTCAGGTCAGTCCAGGTCAGGTCAGGTCGGTCAGGGTCAGGTCCAAGATCGAAGTCCAGAGTCGGTCCAAGTCGGTCCAGGTCGGTCCAGGTCCAGTCCAGGGTCAGTCCAGGTCCAGTCCAGGAGTCAGATCAAGGTCAGGTCCAGGTCAGGTCAGGTCCAGAGTCCATTTGGAGTCGGTCAGATCCAGTCCAGGTGCCAGGTCCAGGATCCAGTCCAGGTCCAAGTCCAGGGTCAGTCAGGTCAGTCCCAGGTCAGTTCCAGGTCCAGGTCCAAGGTCCAGTCCAGGTCAGTCAGGTCAGTCCAGGTCGGTCAGGGTCAGTCCAGGTCCAGGTCCAGGTCGAGAGTCCAGATCCAGGTCAAGGTCAGTCCAGGTCAGGTCAGTCCAGGTCAGAGTCCAGGTCGATCCCAGATCCAAGATTCGGTCCAGATCAGGTTCAGGTCAGTCCAGGTCCAGGTCAGGTCAGGTCAGGAGTCAGTCCAGATCCCGGTCCAGATCCAGTCCAGATCGGTCCAAGGTCAGGTCAGAGTCAGTCCAGGTTCAGTCCAGATCCCAGTCCAGAGTCCAGTCCAGGTCGAGTCAGGTCAGTCCAGGTCCCAGTCCCAGATCGGTCGGGTCCAGGTCAGTCCAGGTCGGTCCAGGTCAGTCCAGGTCAGGTCAGGTCCATTGGTCCAGGATCCAGTCAGTCCAGGTCCCAGGTCCAGGTCAGTCCAGATCCAGGTCAGGTCCAGAGTCCAGGTCAGGTCAGTCAGGTCCAGGTCAGTCCAGAGGAGTCAGTCCAGGTCTGGTCAAGGTCAGTCCAGGATCGAGTCAGGTACTGGTCCAGGTCCAGTCCAGGTCGGTCCAAGTCAGTCGGATCGGTCCAGGTCAGTCCAAGGGTCGGTCCAGGTCTGGTCAGGTCGGTCCAGGTCGGTCCAGGTCCCGGTCCAGTCAGGTCCAGATTCCGGTGGGTCAGTCAAGGTCGGTCAAGAGTCAGGTCCATTAAAGATCGGTCCAGGTCGAGTCCAGATCCAGTCCCAGGTCAGTCCAGGTTCGGTCCAGGTCCAGTCCAGGTCGATCCAGTCCAAGGTCGAGTCCAGGTCGGTTCCAGATCCAGGTCCAGTCCCAGATCAGTCAGTCAGGATCCAGGTCAGGTCAGATCCAGAGTCCAGTCAAGATCCAGTCCAGGTCAGTCCAGGTCAGTCAAGATCCAGTCCAGGTCAGTCCAGATCCCGATCCAGTCCAGGTCAGTCCAGATCCGGTCAGATCCAGTCAAGATCAGTCCCAGGTCCAGTCCAGGTCCAGTCCGATCCAGTCAAGTCCAGATCAGTCCAGGTCAGTCCAGATCAGTCCAGGTCAGTCCAGGTCAGTCCAGGTCAGATCCAGTTGATCCAGTCCAAGGTCCAGTCCCAGGTCCAGTCCAGGTCCAGTCCAGGTCGGTCAAGATCCAGTCCCAGGTCAGTCCAGATCCGGTCAGGTCGGTCAGGTCAGTCAGGATCCAGTCCAAGATCCAGTCCAGAGTCCAGGTCCAGATCGGTCCAGGTCGGTCAAGATCCCAGTCCAGGTCGGGATCCAGGTCGGTCCAGGTCCGGTCAGGATCGGAGTCGGAGATCCAGGTCGGGTCAGGTCCAGTCAGGTCGGTCCCAGGTCAGTCCAGTCCAGTCGGAGTCAGGTCAGGTCCAGTCAAGATCGGTCCAGGTCGGTCAGGGTGGTCAGGTCCGGTCCAGGAGTCGGTCAGGAGTCCGGTCAGGTCAGTCCAGAGTCCGGTCAGGTCCAGTCCAGATCGGTCCAGAGTCAGTCCAGGTCCGAGGTCCAGGTCGGTCAGGAGTCAGTCCAGGTCAGGTCAGTCAAGTCCAGTCCAAGGTCAGTCAGGTCAGTCCAGGTCAGTCCAGGTCAGTCCAAGGTCAGGTCCAGGTCGATCCAGTCCAGGTCAAGTCCAGATCAGTCCAGAGTCAGGTCGGTCCAGGTCGGTCCAGGTCCAGTCCAGATCAGTCAGATCGGTCCAGGTCCAGTCCAAGGTCCAGTTGGATCAGTTTCCAGATCAAGTCCCGATCCAAGATCCAGTCCAGGTCAGTCCAGGTCAGGTCAGATCGAGTCCAGGTCAGTCAGGTCCGGTCCCAGGAAGTCAGTCATCAAGATGCAGTCAGTCAGATCAGTTCCAGATCGAGTCCAGGTCAGTCCAGATCCAGTCAGGTCAGTCCAGATCCAGTCGGTCAGATTCAGGTTAGATCAGGTCCAGATCCAGGTCAGTCCAGTCCAGGTCGGATCAGGTCCAGGTCCAGGTCCAGTCAGGTCGGTCAGTCAGTCCAGGTCGGTCCAGGTCAGTCCAGGTCGGTCCAGGTCCAGGTCCCAGATCGGTCCAGATCAGGTCCCAGGTCCGGTCAGGTCGGTCCAGAGTCAGGAGTCCAGGTCAGGTCAGGTCGGTCAGATCCAGTCAGGTCGGTCAGGTCGGTCAGATCTCGGTCAGGTCAGGTCGAGATCCAGGTCCCAGGTCCAGTCCAGTCCAATTCAGGTCAGTCAAGATCGGTCAGATCCGGTCAGATCCGGTCCAGGTCAGTCCAGGTCGGTCCAGTCAGTCCGGTCAGGTCCAGGTCCAGAGTCAGGTCAGAGTCGGTCCAGTCCGGTCGGTCCAAGTCCAGTCCCAGGTCCAGTCCAGGTCGGTCAGGTCAGTCCAGGTCAGTCAGGTCCAGTCCAGGTCAGTCCAGAGTCAGTCCAGGTCAATCCAGTCGGTCAGGTCAGGTCAGGTCAGTCCAGAGTTCGGTCAGGTCAGTCCAGGTCAGTCCAGGTCAGTCCAGGTCCCGGTCAGGTCAGGTCGGTCCAGATCCAGTCCAGGTTCAGTCCAGGTCAGTCAGTCGGTCCAGATCAGTCCAGATCCGAGGTCAAGTCTAGTCAGTCCAGGTCAGTCCAGGTCCGAGTCCAGGTCCAGGTCGGTCCAGGTCAGTCAATTCAGTCCCGATCCAGTCCAGGTCGGTCCAGGTCAGTCCAGAGATCAGGTCAGAGTCAGTCCAGATCCCAGTCCCAGTCGAGTCAGTCGATCAGGTACGGTCCAGGTCAGATCGGTTTCCAGGTCCGGTCAAGGGTCGGTCAGTCAGGTGCGGTCAGAGTCCGGTCCCGGAAGATCGGTCGAGATTCGGTCGGTCAGATGGGTCCAGGTCAGGTCCAGAGTCGGTCCAGGTCGAGTCGATTCAGGTCGGTCAGGTCGGTCAGTCGGTCAGATCCGGTCAGGTCCCAGGTCAGATCCAGTCCCAGGTCAGGTCCAGGTTCGGTCCAGATCCCGGTCCAGGTCGGTCCAGGTCCAATTTGAGTCAGTCCAAAGGTCGGTCCAGAGTCAGTCCAAGTCAGTCCAGGTCAGGTCCATTTAGATCGGTCAAGGTCAGTCCAGATCAGTCCAGGTCAAGTCCAGATCCCAGGTCCAGATCCAGTCCAAGTCAGGTCCGGTCCAGATCCAGGTCGGTCAGTCAGGTCGGTCCAGGTCAGTCCCAAGATCGGTCAAAGGTCCAGTCCAGGTCAGTCGGTCAGGTCAGTCCAGGTCGGTCCCGGTCAGGTCCGGTCGGTCAGGTCGGTCCAGGTCGAGTCCAGGTCCAGTCCAGGTCCAGTCCCAGGTCGGATCCCAGGTCAGTCCAGGTCGGTCCAGGTCCGGTCAGGTCAGTCCAGTCCAGGTCAGTCAGGTCAAATTCCGATCCAGGTTCCAGTCCCAGATGGGTCCAGGTCAATTCAGGAGTCAAGATCGAGATCAAGGAGTCGGTCCCAGGTCAGTCAGGTCCGGTCCAGGTCCAGTCCAGGTCAGTCCAGGTCAGTCGGTCAGGTCCAGTCAAGGGTTCAGTCCAGTTCCAGTCCAGGTCAGTCCAGGTCAGTCCAGGTCGGTCCAGGTCGGTCGAGTCCAGAGTCCAGTCGAATCGGTCCAGACTCAATTCCAGGTCCAGTCCAGGTCGGTCAGATCCCGGTCAGGTCAGATCCGGTCAGATCCCGGTCGGAGATCGGTCCCAGGTCGGTCAAGGTCAGTTCCAGGTCGGTCCAGATCCGGTCCAAGGTCGGTCCAGATCCAGTCCAGGTCGGTCCAGGTCCAGGTCCAGGTCAGTCCAAAGTCGGTCAGGTCAGTCCAGATCCGGTCCAGGTCAGTCCAGGTCCAGGTCAGGTCCAGTCCAAGATCCAGTCCAGGTCCAGTCCAGGTCGGTCAGATCCGGTCCAGGTCAGTCCAGGTCAGGTCCAGGTCCAGGTCCAGGTCAGTCAGGTCAGTCCCAGATCCGGTCCAGGTCCAGTCCAGGTCAGTCAAGTCAGTCAGGTCAGTCCAGATCAGTCCAGATCTGATCAGAGTCGGATCAGATCCAGTCAGTCCAGGTCAGTCCAGATCCAGCGTCCAGGTCGGTCCAGATCCCGGTCCAGGTCAGTCCAGGTCAGTCCAGGTCGGTCCAGGTCAGGTCCAGAGTCCAGTCCAGGTCAGTCCAGGTCGGATCAGGTCCAGTCCAAGTCCAAGTCGGTCAAGGTCAGTCCAGGGTCAAGTCCAGGTCCAGGTCAGTCAGTCGGTCCAGTCCAGGTCCCAGTCCAGGTCAGGTCAGTCGGTCCAGGTCAGTCGGTCCAGGTCAGTCCAGGTCAGTCCCAGGTTCAGTCCAGGTCGGTCCAGGTCAGGTCAGGTCGGTTCCAGTCCAAGTCGGTCAGGTCGGTCCAGATTCGGTCAGGTTCAGTTTCCAGAGTCCAGTCCAGGTCAGGTTCAAGTCGGTCCAGGTCGGTCAGGTCAGTCCCAGGTCGGTCAAGATCAGTCCAGGTCGGTCCAGATCCAGTCCAGGTCGGTCAGGTCCAGTCCAGGTCGGTCCAGTTAGATCCAGTCCAGGTCGGTCCAGATCCGGTCAGGTCAGATTCCCAGGTCAGTCAGGTCAAGTCCAGGTCCAGTCCAGATCAGTCCAGGATCAGTCCCAGGTCCGGTCAGGTCAGTCCAGGTCCAGGTCGGTCAGGTCAGATCCGTCCAGTCCAGTCCAGTCCAGATCAGTCCAGAGTCCAGTCGATCCAGATCCAGGTCAGAGTCCAGGTCCGGTCGAAGTCCAGTCCAGATCCAAGTCCAGGTCAGTGGGGTCAGGTCAGGTCGGTCCAGATCCAGTCCAGGTCAGTCCACGGAGTCAGGTCAGTCCCAGGTCAGTCCAGGTCAGTCCAGGAGTCGGTCCAGATCCAGTCAAGGAATCGGTCCAGGTCGGTCAGGAATCGGTCCCAGGTCCAGTCCAGGTCGGTCAAGATCCGGTCCCAGGTCGGTCCAGATCGGTCCAGGTCAGGTCAGAGTCAAGTCCAGATCGTTCGGTCAGGTCGGTCAGGTCGGTCCAGGAGTCGGTCAAGATCGGTCGGTCAAAGGAAAGATCGGATCAGGTCCAGGTCAGGTCGAATTCCGGAAGATCCGGTCAGGTCAGATCCAGTCCAGTCAGGTCAAGGTCAAGGTCAGTTCGGATCCCGGGTCGGTCAGATTTGGTCCAGGTCAAGGTCGATTGATCCAGTCAGGTCAGGTCCAGGTCGAGTCCAGGTCAGTCCAGGTCCAGTTCAGGTCAGTCCAGGTCAGTCCAGGTCGGTCCAGGTCGGTCAGGTCCAGGTCAGGTCGGTCAGGTCGGTCCAAGGTCCAGTCCAGGTCGGTCCAGTCAGTACAGGTCAGTCCAGATCAGTACCAGGTCCAGTCAAGATCCAGTCCAGGAGTCCAGGTCAAGATCCAGTCCCAGGTCAGTCCAAGTCAGGTCAGGTCGAGTCCAGGTCTTAGTCCAGGTCAGGTCAAGAGTCCGGTCCCGAGTCCGTCCAGGTCAGTCCAGAATCCAGTCCAGGATCCAGTCCAAGATCCAGTCCAGAGTCAGTCCAGAGTCCCAGTCCAGATCAGATCCAGAATCAAGTCCCAGGAGTCGGTCCAAGTCAGTCCAGGTCCAGTCCAGGTTCGGTCAGGTCCAGTCCAGGTTCCAGTCCATGGTCGGTCCCAGGTCAGTCCAAGATCCAGTCAGATCAGGTCAGTCAGGTCAGGTCAGTCAGTCCCAGTCCAGGTCCAGTCAGGTCATTCCCGGATCCAGATCCAGTCAGTCAGGAGTCAGTCCAGGTCAGGTCGGATCCAGGTCCGGTCAGGTCCGGTCCAGGTCCAGGGTCCAGGTCGGTCCCAGGTCAGTCCAGTCAGTCAGTCCAGTCCAGGTCCAGTCCAAGTCCAGTCCAGGTCCGGTCCAGGTCGGTCCAGTCAGGTCAGTCCAGGTCAGTCAGAGTTCCAGTCAAGGTCAGTCGGAGTAGGTCCAGGTCAGGTTCAGGTCCAGGTCGAGGTCAGTCCAGGTCGATCAGTCCAGGTCGGTCCAGGTCAGTCAGGTCGAGTCAGGTCCAGAGTCGGTCAGGTCGGTCCGTCGGTCCAGATCGGTCAGGTCAGTCCAGGTCAGTCCAGATCCGGTCCAGGTCCGGTCAGGTCAGTCAAGATCGGTCCAGATCCAGTCCAGAGTCAGTCAGGTCAGTCCCAGATCCAGTCCAGGTCAGGTCCAGATCCAGTCAAGGTCAGTCCAGGTCCAGATCCAGTCAGTTTCCAGATCGGAGTCAGTCAAGTCAGTCAAGGTCCAGTCCAGGTCCGGTCCAGGTCGGTCAGGTCAGTCCAAGTCGGATCCAAGATCCAGTCCAGATCGGTCAGTCGGTCAAGTCAGTGATCCAGGTCCAGTCCAGGTCCCGGTCAGGTCAAGATCCAGGTCAGTCCAGATCAGTCAGGTCCAGGTCAGATCCAGGTCCGATCCAGGTCAGGTCAAGGTTCGGTCAGGTCCAGGTCCAGTCCAGTCGGTCCAGGTCCAGTCAGGTCAGTCCAGGTCGGTCAGATCGGTCAGGTCCAGTCCAGGTCGGTCCCAGGTCAGTCAGATCCAGTCCAGGTCGGTCCAGATCGGTCAGATCCAGTCCAGATTCCAGTCCCAGATCCAGTCAGGAGTCAGGTCCAGGTCGGTCAGGTCAAGTCAGGTCAAATTCCAGGTCTTGGAGTCGGTCAGGATTCAGTCCAGGTCCAGTCCAGATCCCGGTCAAGGTCAGTCCAGGTCGGATCCAGGTCGGATCCAAGTCCCGGTCCCAGGTCCGGTCCAGGTCAGTCAGGTTCGGTCAGATCCAGTCAGGTCGGTCCAAGTCGGTCAGTCCAGGTCGGTCAGGTCCAAGGTCGGTCCAGGTCAGTGAGTCGGTCCAGGTCGGTCAGGGTCAGGTCAGGTTGATCCAGGTCGGTCGTAGGTCAGTCAGGTCGGTCCAGGTCAGGTCAGAGTCAGTCCAGGTCGGTCAGGATCCGGTCCAGATCCAGTCAGATCAGTCCAGGTCGGTCCAGGTCAGTCCAGGTCGGTCCAGTCTAGGTCCAGTCCAAGGTCCAGTCCGTTGATCCAGGTCCAGTCAGGTCAGTCCAGGTCGGTCCAGGTCCAGTCCAGATCGGTCCAGGTCAGATCCAGATCAGTCAGGTCTCCGGTCCCAGTTTCCGGTCCAAGTCGGTCCAGATCCAAGGTCGGATCCAGGTCAGTCCAGATCGGTCCAGATCCAGTCCCAGGTCGGTCAGGAGTCAGTCCAGATCCAGATCCAAGGTCGGTCCCAGATCCAGTCCAGGTAAGTCCAGATCAGTCAGGTCAGTTCCAGGTCGGTCAGGAGTCAGTCAGGTCAGTCCAGGTCAGTCCAGGTCAGTCCGGTCCAGTCCAGGTCAGTCAAGGTCCAGGTCCAGGATCCAGTCGAGTCAGGTCAGGTCCAGGTCAGATCAGGTCAAGTCAGTCCAGGTCAGTCCAGGAGTCAAAGTCCAGGTCCAGTCCAGATCCAGTCCCGTTGATCAGTCCAGGTCCGGATCCAGGTCAGGATCCAGATCCAGTCAGGTCAGTCGGAGTCAGGTCGGTCAGGTCGGTCCAGGTCGGTCCAGAGTCGGTTGAGTCGGTCGGAGTCGGTCCAGGTTCCGGTCAGGTCGGTCCAGGTCGGTCAGGATCCGGTCAGATCCAGTCCAGGTCGGTCCGGTCAGTCAGGTCGGTCCAGGTCAGTCCAGATCCAGTCCAGGTCGGTCAGGTCGATTGGTCAGTCGGTCGAGTCGGTCCAGATCCAGGTCAGGTCAGAGTCGGTCAGGTCAGTCCAGATCCAGGTCAGGTCAGGTCAGGTCAGTCACGATCCAGTCCAGGTTCGGTCAGAGTCGGTCCAGGTTCGGTCCAGGTTCGGTCAGAGTCCAGGTCAGATCCAGTCCAGGTCAGTCCAGGTCGGTCAATTCCAGTCAAAGTTCGGTCCAGGTCCGGTCCCAGGTCGGTCCAGGTCAGTCCAGGTCAGTCCCAGGTCGAAGTCCCAGATCCAGGTCCAAGATCCAGTCAGGTCAGTCCAGGAGTCAGGTCCAGGTCAGAGTCCCAAGGTCAGTCCAGATCCAGTCCAGGTCGGTCCAGGTCAGGATCCAGAGTCGGTCCAAGGTCCAGTCCAAGTCCGGTCCAGGTCGGTCCAAGATCCAGTCCAGGTCCAGTCCCAGATCCAGTCCAGAGTCCAGTCAGGAGTCAGGTCGGTCCCGAGGTCCAGTCCAAGTCAATTGGTCCAGTCAGGTCAGTCCCAGATCCCGGAGTCGGTCCAAGGTCCGTCAGTCAGTCGAGTCAGTCTAAGGTCGGTCAGGTCCGTTGGAGTCCAGATCCAGTCAGTCCAGTCGGTCCAGATCCAGTCAAGGAGTCAGTCCAAGGTCGGTCAGGTCCAGTCCAGGAGTCAGTCCAAGTCAGTCGGTCCCAAGGTCGGTCCAGGTCGGTCCAGGTCGGTCCAGGTCGGTCAGGTCGGTCCAGGTCGTCCAGGAGTCGGTCAGGTCGGTTCAAGGTCGGTCCAGGTCCAGTCCCAGGTCGGTCAAGTCAATTGCGATTCGAAGGATCCAAGATCAGTCCAGTCCAAGTCGGTCGAGTCCAGATCGTGTTCAGGTCGGTCCGATCCAGTGGAATCGGTCAGATTGAGTCAAAGTCCAGGTCCAGATCCAGTCAGGTCAAGGTCAGTCAGATCGGTCAAGATCAGGTCAGGTCCAGATCCAGGTCAGGTCCAGGTCAGTCAGGTCAGTCCCAAGTGCAGTCCAGGTCGAGTCCAGGTCCAGTCAGGTCCAGTCCAGATCCAGTCAGGTCGAGTCCAGGTCCAGTCCAAGGTCAGGTCCAGATCAGTCCAGTCCAGTCGAGTCAGTCAGGTCAGTCCAGGTCCAGTCCAGATCCAGTCCAGATCAGTCCAGGTCGGATCCCAGGTCAGTCCAGGGTCAAGGTCCAGTCCAGATCGGATCCAGGTCGGTCAGGTCAGATCCAGTCCAAGTCCAGTCAAGATCCAGTCCCAGGTCGAGTCCAGATCCCGAGTCCAGATCCAAGTCCAGATCGGTCAGGTCCCAGGTCGCAGAGTCGAGGTGAGTCCAGGTCAGGTTCGGTCCAGGTCAGTCCAAATTCGGTCCAGGTCAGGTCCAGGTCCAGTCCAGGTCGGTCCAGGTCAGTCCAGTCAAGGTCAAGTCGGTCCAGGTCGGTCCAAGAGTCAGTCCAGGTCGGTCCCAGTCCAGTCCAGAGTCGGTCCCAGTCAGTAGGTTTCCGGTCCAGGTCAGTCAGTCCAGTCCGGATCCAGTCCAGGTCAATCCAGATCAGTCAAGATCGAGTCCCAGGTCGGATTCCAGTCAATCCAGATTCGGTTCCCAGGTCGGATCAGGTCCGGTCCAGGTCGGTCAGTCAGTCAAGTCGGTCCAAATTCCAGTCAGGTCAGTTCAGGTCAGGTCAGGTCGGTCCAGTCAGTCCCGGTCCAAGATCCAGTCCCAGGTCAGTCCAGGTCAGTCCAGTCGGTGGAGTCAGTCCAAGATCCAGTCCAGATCAGTCCAGATCGGTCCAAGATCAGTCCATCCCGGATCCAGATCCAGTCCAAGTCCAGTCAGATCGGATCAGTCAGTCAGGTCAGTCCAGGTCAGTCGCAGATCGGTCAGGTCCAGATTCCAAGTCAGGTCGATTCGGTCCAGGTCAATCCCAGATCAGTCCAGATCAGTCCAGTCCAGTCAAGTCAGTCCAGGTCAGGTCCAGATCAGTCCAGGTCCCAGGTCCAGAGTCCAGTCCAGGTCAAGTCGGAGTTCAGTCCAGGTCAAGGTCAGTCAAGTCCAGTCCAAGGTCCAGTCCAGGTCGGTCAGGTCCAGTCCAGGTCAGTCCAAGATCCAGTCCAGAGTCCAGGTCAGAGGTGTCGGTCCAGATCAGTCCAGGTCAGTCCAGGTCAGTCCAGGTCGGTCAGGATCGTCAGTCAAGATCAGTCCAAGGTCAGTCCAGATCCAGTCAGAGTCCGGTCAGGTCAGTCCAGATCCAGAGTCAGGTCCAGTCCAGTTCCGGTCCAGATCAGGATCCAGGTCAGTCCAGATCCAGTCCAGGTCCAGTCAAATTCGGGTCCAGGTCCGGTCCAGGTCGGTCAGGATCGGTCCCAGGTCCAGTCCCAGGATCGAGTCCAGGTCAGGTCAGATCCCGGTCAGATCCAGTCCAGGTCAGGTCCAGGTCAGGTCGGGAGTCAGGTCCAGGTCGGTCAGGTCCAGATCAGTCCCAGTCTCGGTCCAGATCCAGTCCAGAGTCAGTCCAGGTCGGTCCAGGTCCAGATCCCAGATCGGTCCAAGATCAGTCAGTCGGTCCAGGTCAGTCCAGGTCAGTCCAGGTCGGTCCAGGATCCAGATCAGGTCCAGTCGGTCAGTCCAGGTCCAGTCCAGGTCAGTCCAGATCGGTCCAGATCCAGTCAGGTCAGTCCAGGTCAGTCAGGTCAGTCCAGGTCAGTCAGATCCCAGGTCGGATCCAGATCGGATCAGGTCAGTCAAGATCCAGTCCAAGTCGGTCAGGTCAGTCCAGAGTCAGTCAGATACAGTCCAGGTCAGAGTCAAGGTCAGTCCAGGTCCAGTCCCAGAGTCAGTCCAGGTCAAGTCCAGGTCCCGGTCCAGATCCAGATTAGATCCCAGTCAAGGTCGGTCAGGAGTCCAGGTCGGTCCAGGTCAGTCCGATCCAGTCCAGGTCCAGTCCAGGTCGGTCAATTGGGTCCAGGTCAGGTCAGATCCTGGGTTCAGTCCAGGTCAGTCCAGAGTCAGTCCAGGTCCAGTCCAGGTCAGTCAGGTCCAGGTCCAGATCCCGGTCAGATCGGTCAGGATTCAGGTCCAGGTCCGGGTCCCAGGTCAGATTCAGTCAGGTCAGAGTCAGTCCAGTCCAGTCAGATCAAGGTCCAGGTCAGTCGGATCCAAGTCCAGGTCCAGTCCAGATCGAGTCCAGATCGGTCAGGTCAGGTCAGGTCGAGTCAGGTCCCAGTCAGGTCCAGTCCAGTCCAGGTCAGATCGGTCCAGGTTCAGTCCAGGTCGGTCCAAGTCGGTCAGGTCGGTCAGATTCCCGGTCAGGTCAGTCCAGGTCCGGTCCAGGTCCACGGTCAGGTCCAGTCCCAGGTCAGTCCAAGGTCAGGTCAGGTCGAGTCAGGTCGGTCAGGTCGGTCCAGTCAGTCAGGTCAGTCCAGGTCAGTCAAGATCAGTCCAGGTCAGTCCAGGTCAGATCCAGGTCAGTCCAGGTCCAGTCCAGGTCCAGTCAAGATCAGTCCAGATCAGGTCAGTCCCAGATCCAGTCCCAGGTCAGTCAAGTCGAGTCCAGATCCAGATCAGATCCAGTCCAGATCAGTCCAGGTCAGGTCGTTCGTTCCAGGTCCAGTCCAGGTCAGTCCCAGGTCCAGTCCAGATCCAGTCAGGTCAGTCCAGGTCAGTCCAGATCCAGTCCAGGTCAGTCAAGATCCAGTCCAGGTCAGATCCAGATCAGTCAAGATCAGTCCAGATCCAGTCCAGAGTCCAGTCCCGGTCAGTCCAGTCAGTCAGGTCAGTCGGTCCAGTCCAGTCAGGTCAGTCCAGTCCAGTCAGGTCGGTCAGTCAGATCCAGTCCAGATTCAGTCCAGGTCCAGGTCCAGGTCAGTCCAGGTCCAGTCCAGATTGGTCAGGTGATCCAGGTCCAGATCCAGTCAGTCCAGGTCAGTCAAGGTCGGTCAAGATCCAGTCCAGGTCAGTCCAGATTGGTCCAAAGGTCCAGTCCAGGTCAGTCAGATCGGTCCAGGTCCAGTCAGTCCAGTCAGGTCAGTCCAGGTCGGTCCAGGTCGGTCCCAAGTCGGTCAGGTCCAGTCCAGGTCCAAGTCAGGTCGGTCAGGTCAGTCAGGTCAGTCCAAGTCGGTCAGGTCAGGTCGGTCCAGGTCCAGTCAGGTCGAGTCCAGGTCAGTCCAAATTCAAGTTCCCAGATCCGGTCCAAGTCAATCCGATCCAGTCCAAGTCAGTCCAGGTCAGTCCAGGTCCGGTCCAGGTCAGGTCAGGTCAGGTCCAGGGTCAAAGTTCCAGGTCAGTCCAGATTCCAGTCCAAGGTCGGTCAGGTCAGTCCAGATCCAGAGTCCAGGTCCAGATGGAGTCCAGTCAGGTCGGCTGATCCAGTCGGTCAGGTCAGTCAGATCGGTCCAGATCCAGTCCAGTCCAGTCCAAGGTCAGTCCAGGTCAGTCCAGGTCAGTCCCAGGTCAGGTCCAGATCCAGTCCAGGTCTAGGGTCAGTCAGATCCAGTCCAGGTCAGTCCAGATCCAGTCCAGATCAGTCCAGGTCAGTCCCAGGTCAGTCCAGGTTCGGTCCAGGTCCAAGTCCAAGGTCAGTCCAGATCCCGGTCCAGATCCCGTTAGATCCAGGTCGAGTCGAAGATCCAGGTCAGTCCAGGTCCAGTCAGTCAGGTCCAGTCCAGATCCAGTTAGGTCGGTCAGGTCGAATTCAGTCCAGGTCGGTCAGTTGGTCGGTCCAAGGTCCAGTCAGTCAGGTCAGGTCAGGTCTAGGTCAGGCTCAGGTCCAGTCCCAAGGTCAGTCAGGTCGGTCCAGTCAAGTCAGTCCAGAGTCAGTCGGTTCAGGTCAGTCCAGAGTCGAGTCCAGGTCGGTCAGGTCGATCGGTCAAGGTCAAGGTCCAGGTCGGTCCAAGAGTCGGTCCAGGTCAGTCCAAGTCAGTCCAGGTCGGTCCAGATCCAGTCGGTCAGTCCAGGTCAGTCCAGATCCAGTCAGAGTCCAGGTCCAGTCAGGTCCAGGTCAGAGTCCGGTCCAGGTCAGTCCAGGTCGGTCCAGTCGATCCAGTCAGTCAGTCAGTCCAGATCAGTCCAGATTCAGTCAGTCCAGTCAGATCAGTCCAGGTCAGTCCAGGTCAGTCGATTAGGTCCAGTCGAGGTCCAGTCCAGGTCGGTCGAGATCCAGTCCAGGTTCAGTCAGGTCAGTCCCAGATCCAGTCCAGGTCCCAGGTCAGGTCCAGGTCAGATCAGGTCAGTCCAGAGTCCAGTCCAGGTCAGGTCCAGTCCCAGGTCCAGATCCAGGTCAGTCAGGTCAGTCCAGGTCCAGTCCAAATCGGTTCCAAAGGTCCAGTCCCAGGTCGGTCAGGTCCAGTCCAGGTCAGATCCAGGTCAGTCAAAGTCGGTCAGGTCGGTCAAGTCCGTTAGAGTCCAGTCCCAAGATCCAGTCCAGGTCCAGTCAGAGTCGGTCCAGGTCCAGTCCCAAGTCAGTCGGAGTCCAGGTCCAGATCGGTCAGATCGGTCAAGGTCGGTCCAGTCAGGTCCAGAGTCGGTCCCAGGTGAATCCGGTCCCAGGTCGGTCCAGGTCGGTCGGAGTCAGGTCGGTCGGGTCAGTCCAGGTCCCAGATCCAGTCGGAAGTCGATTAAAAAGTCCGGTCAGAGTCGGTCAGAGGTCGGATCCAGTCAAGTCGGTCCAGATCAGGTCAGGTCGGTGGGGTCAAGATTGGTCCAGATCCAGTCCAGATCAGTCCAGGTCGGTCCAGGTCCCGGTCAGTCAGGTCAGGAATCCAAGATCCAGGTCGGGTCAGATCGATTCCCAGGTCAGTCCAGGTCAGTCCAGGTCCAGGTCCAGTCAGGTCAGTCAGTCAGTCAGAGTCCAATCAGGTCAGTCCAAGGTCAGTCCAGGTCCAGTCGGATCCAGGTCGGTCAGGTCAAGGTCCAGGTTGATCCAGTCCAGATCCAGTCAGTCAGTCAGTCCAGGTCAGTCAGTCGGTCAAGTCCAGTCCAGGTCAGTCAGATCCAGTCCAAGTCCAGTCCAGATCGGTCAAGATCCAGTTCAGATCCAGGTCCAGGTCCAGTCAGGTCCAGGTCAGTCCAGATCCAGGAGATCCGGTCAGATCCGAGTCCAGTCCAGTCCAGGTCAGTCCAGTCAGTCCAGTCAGATCAGTCCCAGGTCAGTCAGATCCAGTCCAGATTCAGTCGATCCAGGTCCAGTCCAGGTCGGTCCAATCAGATCCAGTCTAGGTCGGTCCAGGTCGGTCAGAGTCCAGATCCAGAGTCAGTCCAGTCCAAGGTCCAGTCCAGAGTCGAGTCCAGAGTCAGGTCCAGGTCAGTCCAGAGTCCAGTCCAGATCCAGTCAAGGTCAGGTCCAGGTCCAGTCAGGAGTCGGTCCAGTCCAGGTCGGTCAGATCCAGTCAGATCGGTCCAGGTCCAGTCCAGGTCAGTCCGATTCCAGGTCGGATCCAGGTCGGTCAGGTCGGTCAGTCAGGTCGAGTCAGGTCGGTCAGGTCGGTCCAGGTCCAGTCCCAGGTCAGAGTCCAGGTCGGATCCAGATCCAGATCCAGGTCAGTCCAGGTCAGTCCAAGTCCAGGTCAGTCCAGATCGGTCCAGATCCAAGATCCAGGTCAGTCCCAGGTCAGAGTCCAGTCAGGAGTCAGTCAGGTCAGTCCAGATCCAGAGTCCAGGTCGGTCCAGTCCAGTCCAAGGTCAGTCTCCAGGTCAGGTCCAGATCCAGTCAAGTCCAGTCCAGGTCAAGTCCAGTCCAGAGTCCAGGTCGGTCCAGGTCGGTCGCAGGTCAAATTCCAGGTCCGGTCCAGGTCAGTCAGAATCGGTCAGATCCAGGTCCAGGTCCAGGTGGGTTCAGTCCAGTCCAGGTCAGTCCAGATCAGGTCAGGTCCAGTCCAGTCCAGGTCCAGGTCAGTCCCAGGTCCAGTCCAGGTCGGTCAGGTCGGTCAGGTCAGTCCAGATCAGGTCAGATCGGTCAGGTCGAGTCAGGTCCATCGGAGTCGGTCCAGGTCCGGTCAGGTTCCGGTCCAGGTCGGTCAGGTCCGGTCCAGATCCGGTCCAGGTCAGGTCAGGTCCGGTCAGGTCCAGATTCCAGGTCAGTCAGGTCCCGGTCAGGTCGGTCTGAGTCCGGATCCAGGTCGGTCCAGGTCAGTCCCGGGTCCAGGTCCAGTCGATCCAAGAGTCGGTCCAGATCGGTCAGAGTCAGTCCAGGTTCAGTCAGGTCCAGGTCCAAGATCGGATTCAGATCCAGATCCAGGTCAGGTCAAGTCGATCAGGTCAATCCAGGTCGGATCCAGGTCGGTCAGGTCGGTCAGGTCAGGTCAGATCAGTCAGGTCAGTCAGTCAGTCCAGGTCCAGTCCAGGTCAGATTCAGGTCAGGTCGAGTCAGGTCCGGTCCAGGTCAGTCAGGTCGGTCCAGAGTCAGTCCAGGTCGAGTCCAAGATCAGTCCAGGTCAAGTCGAATCCAAGTCAGTCAGATCCAGTCCAGGTCAGTCCAGGTCAGTCAAGTCCAGTCAGGTCCAGTCCAGGTCAGATCCAGTCCAGGTCAATCCAGGTCCAGTCCAGGTCGGTCAGATCCAGTCAGGTCCAGTCCAGATCGGTCCAGGTCAGTCCAGGTCAGTCCAGGTCAGTCCAGGTCCAGTCCAGATCAGGTCCAGGTCCAAGATCCAGATCCAGTCCAGTCCCAGATCCAGTCCAGGTCAGTCCCAGATCCAGTCCAGATCAGTCCAGGTCAGTCCAGATCGGTCCAGATCCAGTCAGGTCAGTCCAGGTCAGTCCAGGTCAGTCCAGATCGGTCAAGTCCAGTCCAGATCGGTCAGGTCAGTCCAGGTCAGTCCAGATCGGTCAGATCCAGTCCAGGTCAGTCCAGGTCAGTCAGGTCGGTCCAGGTCAGTCAGGTCAGGTCAGTCCAGATCCCGGTCAGAGTCAAGGTCCAGGTCAGTCCAGATCGGTCCAGGTCGGTCCAGGTCGGTCAGGTCGGTCCAGGTCAGTCCAGGTCCAGTCCAGATCCAAGTCCAGGTCCAGTCCAGGTCCGGTCCAGGTCAGTCCAGTCAGTCCAGGTCGGTCAGGTCGGTCCAGGTCAGTCCAGGTCCAGTCCAGTCGGTCAGGTCGGTCAGGTCAGTCAGGTCAGTCCAGGTCGGTCCAGATCGAGTCCAGGTCAGTCCAGATCCAGTCCAGGTCGGTCAGGTCAGTCCAGATCCAGTCCAGGTCCAGTCCAGGTCCAGTCCAGATCAGTCCAGGTCCAGTCAGTCCAGTCCAGGTCAGTCCAAGTCAGTCCAGGTCCAGTCCAGATCCAGTCCAGGTCAGTCAGTCCAGGTCCAGTCAAGATCCAGTCCAGATCCAGTCCAGGTCAGTCCAGATCCAGTCAGGTCAGTCAGGTCCAGTCAGATCCAGTCCAGATCCAGTCAGGTCAGTCCAGGTCCAGTCCAGGTCAGTCCAGGTCGGTCCAGGTCCAGTCCAGATCCAGTCCAGGTCCAGTCCAGGTCGGTCAAGATCCAGTCCAGGTCAGTCCAGATCAGTCCAGGTCAGTCAGGAGTCGGTCCAGGTCCAGTCAGTCAGGTCAGTCCAGATCCAGTCCAGGTCAGGTCAGTCCCAGGTCAGTCCAGGTCGGTCAAGTCAGTCCAGATCCAGTCAGGTCGGTCAGGTCCAGTCCAGGTCCAGTCAGATCAGTCCAGGTCAGTCCAGGTCCAGTCCAGGTCCAGTCCAGGTCCAGTCAGGTCCAGTCCAGATCGGTCAGGTCCAGTCCAGATCCAGTCCAGGTCCAGTCCCAGATCCAGTCAGGTCAGTCCAGGTCCAGTCCAGATCAGTCCAGGTCAGGTCAGTCAGGTCAGGTCCAGATCCAGGTCAGTCAAGGTCCAGTCCAGATCGGTCCGGTCCAGTCCAGGTCGGTCCAGGTCGGTCCAGTCAGTCAGGTCAGATCCAGTCAGGTCCAGTCCAGTCAGAGTCCAGATCCAGTCAGTCCAGTCCAGGTCGGTCCAGGTCAAGTCCCAGGTCAGGTCCAGGTCAGTCCAGATCCAGGTCAGGTCCAGTCGGTCAGTCAGGTCAGTCCAGGTCGGTCTAGGTCCAGGTCAGAGTCAGTCAGGTCAAATCAGGTCAGTCCAGTCCAGTCAGTCCAGGTCAGTCCAGGTCCAGTCCAGGTCAGTCCAGGTCAGTCCAGGTCAGTCCAGGTCAGTCCAGGTCAGGTCCAGATCCAGTCAGTCCAGTCAGATCCAGGTCCAGTCCAGATCCAGTCCAGTCAGGTCAGTCCAGGTTCAGTCAGGTCAGTCCAGGTCCAGTCAAGGTCCAGTCAGATCCAGGTCCAGGTCGGTCCAGGTCAGTCCAGGTCGGTCAGGTCCAGTCCAGGTCAGTCCAGGTCCAGTCAGGTCAGTCCAGGTCAGTCCAGGTCAGTCCAGGTCCAGGTCAGGTCAGTCCAGGTCAGTCCAGGTCGGTCAGGTCAGTCAGGTCAGTCCAGGTCGGTCCAGATCCAGTCCAGGTCCAGTCAGGTCAGGTCCAGGTCCAGTCCAGGTCAGTCCAGGTCAGTCCAGATCGGTCCAGATCGGTCAGGTCCAGTCCAGGTCGGTCCAGGTCCAGTCAGGTCCAGTCCAGGTCAGTCCAGGTCCAGTCCAGGTCAGTCCAGGTCAGTCCAGATCCAGTCCCGGTCCAGTCCAGGTCAGGTCAGGTCGGTCCAGGTCCAGTCCAGATCCAGTAGTTCAGTCCAGATCAGTCAGGTCCAGTCCAGGTCAGTCAGGTCAGTCAGGTCGGTCCCAGTCCAGTCCAGGTCAGTCCAGGTCAGTCCAGGTCGGTCAGGTCAGTCCAGGATCCAGTCCAGATCAGTCCAGTCCAGTCCAGATCCAGGTCAGGTCGGTCAGGTCCAGTCCAGAGTCAGTCCAGGTCCAGTCAGATCAGTCCAGATCCAAGTCGGTCAGATCCAGGTCAGTCGGTCCAGTCGGTCCCAGGTCAGTCAGGTCAGATCCAGTCCCAGGTCCAGTCAGGTCAGTCCAAGTCAGTCCAGGTCAGTCAGGTTCAGTCCAAGATCGGTCAGGTCAGGTCCAGATCAGTCCAGGTCGGTCAGAGTCAGTCCAGGTCAGTCAGTCCAGTCCAGGTCCAGTCCAAGGTCGGTCAGGTCAGTCCAGATCAGTCCAGGTCAGTCCAGGTCAGTCCAGATCCAGGTCAGGTCAGTCCAGGTCAGTCCAGGTCAGTCAGGTCAGTCCAGATCCAGTCCAGGTCAGTCAGGTCAGTCCAGGTCAGATCAGGTCCGGTCCAGGTCGGTCCAAGTCCAGTCCAGGTCGGTCCAGGTCAGTCCAGGTCAGTCAGGTCAGATCCAGTCCAGGTCAGTCAGGTCAGTCCAGGTCAGGTCAGGTCCAGGTCCAGGTTCGGTCCAGGTCCAGTCCAGGTCAGTCCAGTCAGTCCAGGTCAGTCCAGGTCCAGTCAGATCCAGTCCAGATCGGTCAAGGTCAGTCCAGGTCGGTCCAGGTCAGTCCAGGTCGGTCAGATCCAGTCAAGTCGGTCAGGTCAGTCCAGGTCAGTCCAGGTCAGATCAGGTCAGTCCAGATCCAGTCCAGATCAGTCAGGTCAGTCCAGGTCCAGTCCAGGTCCAGTCCAGGTCAGTCCAGATCCAGTCCAGGTCAGTCCAGGTCAGAGTCAGGTCGGTCCAGTCCAGTCCAGGTCAGTCAGGTCAGTCCAGATCCAGTCCAGGTCCAGTCCAGGTCGGTCCAATCGGTCCAGGTCCAGGTCAGATCCAGATCCAGTCAGGATCCAGTCAGGTCAGTCCAGATCCAGTCCAGGTCAGGTCCAGGTCAGTCAGGTCGGTCAAGTCCAGTCCAGGTCGGTCCAGGTCAGTCCAGTCCAGTCCAGGTCCAGTCAGGTCCAGGTCCAGTCAGATCCAAGTCAGGTCAGTCCAGGTCGGTCAGAGTCAGTCCAGGTCAGTCCAGGTCAGTCCAGGTCAGGTCCAGGTCAGTCCAGGTCAGTCCAGATCCAGTCCGATCGGTCCAGGTCGGTCCAGGTCCAGTCAGGTCGAGTCCAGTCAGTCCAGATCCAGTCCAGGTCAGTCCAGGTCAGTCCAGGTCAGTCCAGGTCGGTCCAGGTCAAGTCAGATCCGGTCCAGGTCAGTCCAGATCAGTCAGGTCGGTCCAGGTCCAGTCAAGGTCAGTCCAGGTCAGTCCCAGATCCAGTCCAGATCAGTCCAGGTCCAGTCCAGATCAGTCCAGGTCAGGTCCAGGTCAGTCAGATCCAGTCCAGGTCCAGTCCAGGTCAGTCCAGGTCAGTCCAGGTCCAGTCCAGGTCCAGGTCCAGGTTCAGTCCAAGATCCAGTCCAGTCGGTCAGTCGGTCAGATCCAGTCCAGGTCAGTCCAGGTCAGTCCCAGGTCCAGTCCAGGTCAGTCAGTCCAGTCAGATCAGGTCCAGGTCGGTCAGGTCCAGTCCAGGTCAGTCCAGGTCCAGTCCAGATCGGTCCAGGTCAGTCCAGGTCGGTCAGATCCAGGTCAGTCCAGTCCAGTCCAGGTCGGTCCAGGTCAGTCCAGATCCAGTCCAGGTCAGTCAGGTCAGTCCAGGTCAGTCAGTCGGTCCAAGATCCAGTCCAGTCGATCAGTCCAAGTCCAGTCAGGTCCAGTCAGGTCCAGTCAGGTCAGGTCAGGTCAGATCCAGTCAGGTCCAGTCCAGATTCCCGGTCCAGATCCAGTCAGGTCAGTCCAGTCGGTCCAAGTCAGTCCGGTCAGGTCAGTCCAAGATCAGTCCAAGTCAGTCAGTCAGATCCAGGTCCAGATCGATCAGATCCAGTCAGGTCAGTCAGGTCAGTCCAGGTCGGTCCAGGTCAGTCCAGATCCAGTCAGTCAGTCCAGGTCAGTCCAGATCCAGTCAGGTCCAGTCCAGGTCAGTCCAGGTCAGTCAGATCCAGTCCAGGTCAGTCCAGTCCAGGTCAGTCCAGGTCAGTCCAAGTCCAGTCCAAGATCCAGTCCAGGTCAGTCCAGGTCAGTCAGGTCAGTCAGATCCAGTCCAGGTCAGTCCAGGTCAGTCCAGGTCCAGTCAGGTCGGTCCAGGTCGGTCCAGGTCAGTCCAGGTCGGTCCAGGTCAGTCCAGGTCCAGTCCAGGTCGGATCCAGTCCAGGTCAGGTCAGATCCAGTCCAGGTCCAGTCCAGTCAGTCGGTCCAGTCCAGGTCAGTCCAGGTCCAGTCCAGATCGGTCAGGTCAGTCCAGTCAGTCCAGTCCAGGTCAGGTCAGTCAGGTCAGTCCAGATCGGTCCAGGTCCAGTCAGGATCCAGTCAGGTCCAGTCCAGGTCCAGTCCAGGTCCAGTCCAGATCCAGTCCAGGTCAGTCAGTCCAGTCGTCAGGTCCAGATCCGGTCAGGTCAGTCCAGGTCAGGTCAGATCCAGTCAGGTCGATCCAGGTCAGTCCAGTCAGGTCAAGGTCAGTCCAGTCCAGTCAGGTCAGTCAGATCCAGTCCAAGGTCCAGTCCAGATCGGTCCAGTCAGTCCAGGTCCAGTCAGGTCAGTCCAGAGTCCAGTCCAGGTCAGTCAGGTCAGTCCAGGTCAGTCCAGGTCAGTCCAGGTCCAGTCCAGGTCAGTCCAGGTCAGTCCAGATCCAGTCAGGTCAGGTCAGGTCAGGTCAGTCCAGTCCAGTCGGTCAGTCAGTCCAGGTCGGTCCAGATCCAGTCCCAGGTCAGTCCAGATCAGTGGAGGTCGGTCCAGGTCAGTCAGGTCAGTCCAGGTCCAGTCAGGTCAGTCCAGGTCCAGTCCAGGTCAGTCAGTCAGATCCAGGTCAGGTCAGGTCAGAGTCAGTCCAGGTCGGTCCAGGTCAGTCCAGTCGGTCCAGGTCCAGTCAGGTCAGTCCAGGTCGGTCCAGGTCCAGTCCAGGTCGGTCAAGATCCAGTCAGGTCCAGTCCAGTCAGTCCCAGGTCAGTCCAGGTCAGTCAGGTCCAGTCCAGATCCAGTCCAGGTCAGTCCAGGTCAGGTCCAGGTCCAGTCAGGTCCAGGTCCAGATCAGTCAGGTCCAGTCAGGTCAGGTCAAGGTCAGTCCAGGTCAGTCCAGATCCAGTCAAGTCAGATCCAGATCCAGTCAGGTCAGTCCAGTCAGTCAAGATCCAGTCCAGGTCCAGTCCAGGTCCAGTCCAAGTCAGTCCAGATCAGTCCCAGTCCAGTCCAGATCCAGTCAGGTCAGGTCAGATCAGGTCAGGTCCAGATCCAGGTCAGTCCAGATCCAGTCGTCAGGTCAGTCCAGGTCCAGTCCAGGTCAGTCCAGGTCAGTCAGGTCAGGTCAGGTCCAGGTCCAGATCCAGGTCAGGTCAGTCCAGGTCAGTCCAGGTCCAGATCCAGATCGGTCCAGGTCGGTCCAGATCCAGTCCAGGTCAGTCAGAGTCAGTCAGTCAGGTCAGTCCAGGTCGGTCCAGGTCGGTCCAGTCGGTCCAGATCCAGTCAGGTCCAGTCCAGGTCGGTCAGGTCCGGTCCAGGTCAGTCCAGGTCGGTCCCAGGTCGGTCCAGGTCAGTCAAGTCGGTCAGATCCAGTCAGGTCCAGTCAGATCCAGTCCAGGTCAGTCCAGATCCAGGTCAGTCCAGGTCGAGTCAGGTCCCAGGTCCAGTCCCAGAGTCAGTCCAGGTCAGGTCAGTCAGGTCAGTCCAGGTCAGTCAGGTCAGTCCAGGTCAGGTCAGGTCCAGTCCCAGGTTCAGTCCAGGTCCAGATCCGGTCCAGGTCAGTCCAGGTCAGTCCAGGTCAGTCAGATCCAGGTCAGATCCAGTCAGTCAGGTCCAGTCCAGGTTCAGTCCAGGTCAGGTCAGAGTCCAGTCCAGATCGGTCAGATCCCGGTCAGGTCAGTCCAGATCCAGTCCAGGTCCAGTCCCAGGATCCAGTCAGTCCAGATCCAGGTCAGTCCAGTCAGATCCAGTCAATCGGTCAGTCCAGTCCAGGTCCAGTCAAGATCCAGATCCAGTCGGTCCAGGTCGGTCAGATCCAGTCCAGGTTCAGGTCAGATCCAGGTCAGTCAGTCCAGTCCAGGTCCAGTCCAGGTCGGTCCAGTCAGTCAGGTCCAGGTCGGTCAGGTCCAGTCCAAGATCCAGTCCAGGTCGGTCCAGGTCAGTCCCAAGTCGGTCAGGATCCAGTCCAGGTCAGGTCCAGGTCAGGTCCAGATCCAGGTCAGTCCAGGTCAGAGTCAGTCCAGATCCGGTCAGGTCGGTCAGGTCGGTCCAGGTCGGTCAGGTCAGTCCAGATCCAGTCCAGGTCAGTCCAGGTCCCGGTCCAGGTCAGTCCAGGTCCAGGTCAGGTCGGTCCAGATCCAGTCCAGGTCGGTCAGGTCCAGTCCAGGTCAGTCCAGGTCAGTCCCAGGTCGAGTCCAGATCCAGTCCAGGTCAGTCCAGTCAGTCAGGTCAGTCCAGAGTCAGTCAGGTCGGTCAAGGTCGGTCCAGGTCAGTCAGTCCAGATCGGTCCAGATCCAGGTCAGGTCAGTCCAGGTCAGTCCAGGTCCAGTCCAGGTCAGTCCAGTCCAGGTCAGTCCAGGTCCAGTCCAGGTCGATCAGATCAGTCAGGTCCAGATCCAGATCCAGTCCAGGTCTCAGTCCAGGTCCAGGTCCAGGTCCAGTCCAGATCCAGTCTGAGTCTCCTGATTCCAGTACAAGATCCAGTCCAGGTCCAGTCCAGGTCCAGTCCAGGTCAGTCCAGATCCAGTCAGTCCAGGTCCGGCCCAGGTCAGGTCCAGGTCAGTCTGAGTCCAGTCAGGTCCAGTCCAAGGTCGATCGGTCCAGGTCGGTCAGGTCCAGTCAGATCAGGTCGGTCCAGTCAGATTCAGGTCAGATCCTAGATCGGTCAGGTCAGTCAGGAAGTCCAGTCCAGGTCCAGTCCAGATCCAGTCCAGGTCCAGGTCCAGGTCGGTCCAGGTCGGTCCAGGTCAGTCCAGGTCCAGTCAGATCCGGTCAGGTCGGTCCAGGTCCGGTCAGGTCAGGTCCAGATCCAGTCCAGGTCAAGTCCAGGTCCAGTCCAGGTCAGTCCAAGTCGGTCCAGTCCAGGTACCAGTCAAGTCCAGATCCAGGTCAGTCCAGGTCCAGTCAGATCAGTCCAGGTCAGTCAGATCCAGTCCGGTCAGGTCAGTCAGGTCCAGTCAAGGGTCAGTCCCAGTCCAGTCCAGATCCAGTCCAGATCGGTCAGATCCAGTCCAGGTCAGTCCAGATCCAGTCCAGGTCAGTCCAGGTTCCAGTCCCGGTCCAGTCGGTCAGGTCAGTCCAGGTCAGTCCAGGTCCAGTCCAAGTCCAGATCCAGGTCAGTCCAGGAGTCAGGTCAGATCCAGTCCAGGTCCAGTCCAGGTCCAGTCCAGGTCAGTCAGGTCCAGTCCAGAGTCGAGTCAGGTCCAGTCAGGTCGTCAGTCCAGGTCAGTCCAGGTCCAGTCCAGTCAGTCCAGGTCGGTCCAGGTCCAGTCCAGGTCAGTCCAGATCAGTCCAGGTCAGTCCAGGTCAGGTCAGTCCAATCCAGTCCAGGTCAGGTCCAGTCAGTCGGTCAGGTCAGTCCAGGTCAGTCCAGATCCAGTCCAAGTCCAGTCCAGAGTCAGTCCAGGTCGGTCCAGATCCAGTCCAGGTCGGTCAGGTCAGGTCAGATCGGTCAGGTCAGTCCAGGTCAGTCCAGATCCAGTCCAGATCCAGTCAGTCCAGGTCCAGTCCAGTCCAGGTCGGTCAGGTCCAGTCCAGATCCAGTCCAGGTCAGTCCAGGTCCAGTCAGGTCCAGTCAGAGTCAGTCCAGGTCAGTCCAGAGTCCAGTCAGGTCAGTCAGGTCAGTCCAGGTCCAGTCCAGGTCCAGTCCAGGTCAGTCAAGTCAGTCCAGGTCAGTCCAGATCCAGGTCAGTCAGATCCAGTCCAGGTCAGATCAGAGAGTCAGTCCAGGTCAGTCCAGTCCAAGTCCAGTCAGTCCAGATCCAGTCCAGGTTCGGCTCAGGTACGGTTCAGGTCCAGTCCAGGTTCGGTCCAGTTCGGTCCACATCAATTTTTGTTATAATGATATCTGAAGCCACTCGAAGTCTTAACGAAATCTACTTCAAATTAATAAGCTCCCGAAAATTGGATGAGATCCATCAAGGATCATATCAATCCCGTGATCAAGTCACCTATCAAATCAAGTTCACATGAACTTTCAGATCAACCCTCAGTCCACATTTCCATCAAATTTTAGAAAAAGTTCCAGATAAAGTCTCAGATCATATCCGATTTCATATATCGAAAAAAATACAGTTTAAATCTTAGATCATGTCCAATATCAAGTCCCATGTTATTTGACAGATTAAGTGCCAGATTTTGTCTCAAATAGAGTCCCAGGTTAAAATTCTGATCAAATCCTGAATCAAACGCAAAGAATATCCACCTCCAGTTAAAGATTTAGTCCCAAAGTAAGCCCCAAGTAAACATTTAGAATAAGTCCCTCAGAAAAAGATCCTGTTGAAGTCACAGAGGAAGCTCAAGATCAAGTCCCAATACAAGCGCCAGGTGTTATGGATAAGGTCCCACAAATTGTCTTAGGAATAGGTTCCAGATGGAGCTCCGTAAAAAGTTCAAGATCGAGTCCCAGTTTATGTCCCGAATTAGGTCCCAGATTAAATTCCAATTTCATTTGCAGATTCTGTCTTTTATTTATTTGAGATTAAGTGCTAAATTAAGTCTCAGATCAAGTCTCATATCATGTTTTAGATATTGGCATTGATGAAATTCAAAACAATTCGCAGTTCAAATGACAAATCAAGTCCTGAATTTGGACCTATATAAGTTTCACATTAAATTCCAGATAATTGAATTTTTGAATCAGATTGAATCATTCTGATATTTTGACGTTTCATTACTTTAAAATCATGATAATTAAGTATTTTTTATATCGACCTTCTGTCGCGTCGTTTGAAAGCTTCGAAACGAACCTTTCATGTAATTTTGTTTTTTTTTTATTTGAACCTTTTGATATATTTTGATATTTTCATCTCTGACTATTTTTGCGTTTGGAGCTCCGCACATTTGATCAGTTTTTTTTTTAATTATTTTGGTAGTGCCCTAACAGAAAAATACTTCACAATACTATCAAAGAAACTTACCGTGAAATTTATAATCTCTTCATTTCCAAAAAGTTCCGAAAAGCTGCTGCCCACTCCATTTGTCCAACACCGTAAATTGTAATTATCTCGCTTTCAAACATCCAACTGTCAAAACACTTTAGCTTTTGATCTATCATTCACGGGCAGGGCTCTCTACACCATACCAGACTGAAACCGGTCTCGCGCCTTTTTGATGTGTCCCATCAGCAGGACGACCACACGACAAGAGGGAAATTTGTTTTTCATTCGGGACCATCCGACGTGCCTCCCAGCGTCGCCGGACGCTGCTCCGGTCTAATTATTTCCCAAGAAACGTCGTTTGAATAGCCTTAGATGCTCGCTGGAACTTCTAGCATTGTTGGATGGGAACTCTAATGAGAATCCTCTGGCACATTGGGATGCGCACTTTCATGGGCTTTTGGGATTTGTTTACGCGTCGCTTTTCGCAGAAAAACGATGCTCCGGAGTGAGAAATTAAAATCATAAAAACAGGAAAACAATGAGTCAATTACTTCTAATTACAACAGGCTTATTTGGCCGCTGGGCAAAGCAGCATATAATATAAGTGTTTTGTTGACTTCTTCTCATTGTCATGATAAATATTTCGACCTGAAGAGTAATGTCGTCTTCGATACATCTCATACATGCCTTGACCAGTCGTTCCTATCAGCTTGACCCACTACCATTTATATCAAAACATAATTCCACAATGAAACTGTGTAAATACTTTCACTTCGCTCTCGATGCAGACACACGCATGTCGAAACGCTTGTCAATCACGTGGATGATATTGTTTTGTTGACATTGCTAACATGATTTCAATTCATATCGTCAATCACCGTCGAACAGTGATTGGGCTTTCCACGGAGACCTTGAATCGGCTGAATCAGTTCCGTTCCGTAATTCCATTGTCGGTGGTTAGTCAGAGAGAAGCGTGTGGGTCACGCACAAATCCAAATCCGTTAGACACGGCAGCCATCGGCAGCAACAACAGCAGCAGCAGCACCACAAGTTGCTCCTTCAATACGGGCAGGTCAGTCCGGTCGGCATCGTTTCAAGTAATGCCAAGAGTGTGGCTCTCCTCCGCGGGCACTCCGGTCTGGAGAGATGGTACAGCGTGATAAAAACATTTCACCCATCAGCCGAGTCCATCTCTTACTGGATTTCTAAGTTTCGGTTTTTGTTTCTGTTGCCCCGCGCGCCATGAGTGGCCACGGGATCTTCAAGTGGCATTAGAACTGGTGAACTTGCGCTGTTTGCGCTCTCGAGAGCTTGCGCTTCGTCGTCGTCGTCGTCCGTCGACGACTTGAATGGCCACCACTATAAGACGCAGTCCGTCAGTCTCGCTCGGGATGATGGGAAGAGATTCCTATCGCGCATTCGATGGTTATTTTTTACCCGATTCCCAATAGTTTGGAGTCTTATGGGGTGGAGCGGGAGGTAGTGCTTGAGAGTGACTACTGAGACTGACGACCCCGGGACCGGAGGCGTGATGGACACTTGACAGAAGTAGCGGACGGGCTTCTTCCGTGGCGGTACCGGCCAGATAAGAGTTGTAGATATCGCCGAGGAGGACCGCGCTTACCGAATCACAAAATCTCGACTTTTGACAAGTGGTCCCGTG
>NW_026941895.1:0-26458 GCF_024139115.2 Armigeres subalbatus
TATGAAACTGTTGATGTTCAGAGCTTTGGAGACAAGAAACAACGCAGGATTTAACAGGAACAATAACGTTTAATGTGAACAGGTTTTAACTGAATGGAGGTTCGATTAGGAATGAGAAAATTTTATAACAACTCTTGTTACTCTACGTAAACGTTGTCTGGGTCGTACTGGATAGGACTCACGATTGCTTCGTTTTTCAACACCCCTTCTCAATCGGTTACTCCAAGTCTTGATCGTAAATCATGAAATCGTACTGTATCTAATGACTTTGTGAAAATGTCAGATTCTTGGTCTGCACTTCCAATAGGTTCGATTTTCACTGTTCCAGCCGCAACATGATCTCTCAAAAAAAGGTGTTTTATATCGATGTGCTTGATCCGTTTCGACTCCATGTTCTTTGCCAATCCAATACAACCACGATTATCTTCGTAGATTGAAATTGATGTTGTCTTTGATTTACAGTTTAGATCTTCCAGGAGTCCACCCAACCAAATCGCTTCACTGACAGCGGAACTAAGAGCAACATATTCCGCTTCACTTGATGAAGTGGATACCGTTACTTGTTTTCTGCTTGCCCACGATACGGTTGATCCGAACACCTTGAAAACAAAACCAGTCACAGATTTTCTATCTTCTTGATCCGACGCCCAGTCTGCATCCACAAATCCGATTAACGGTGATGAGGATTCGTTGTATAGTAAACCGAGTTTGGTAGTCCCCTTCAGGTATCTCACGATGCGCTTCAAAGCCTGCCAATGTTGATCTACTGGATTCTGCTGGTAACGACCTAGGTAGCTAACCGGAAAACAAAGATCGGGTCAAACACGATGCATTTGATACATTAAGCTTCCAAGAAGTTCTCTGTAGGGTTCTCGAGTTTGATTTCCAGTTCGACTCAATTGCAATCCTTTTTCCATAGGAGTTTTCGATGCGTTGCAGTCCGTCATGTTGAATTTATTCAGAATCTTTTGACCATTCCTTTCCTGAGACAGTTTCAAAATTCCTTTTTGTCGGTTGTATTCGAGTTTCATTCCAAGAAAGAACCTTGCCTCACCGCAATCCGACATTTCAAATTCACGGGACAGTTGTTGCTTCAGCATTTCTATAGAGAGATGTTTCTTCCAACGATCAATAAATCATCCACATACAGTACCAAGTAGATTTCATCTCCTTTGGTCGTAGAAGTATACAGACAATAATCTCTTTTCGATCTTGTAAATCCGAGCTTTAACAACATCGCATTGAATTTTTCGTTCCAGCACCGGGGAGATTGCTTGAGTCCATATATTGACTTCATTAGTTTGCAGACGGTTCCCAGTGCTGATTTGACCTCATCCGGTACTTCCATGTGCAATTCCTCCTTCAGGTTGCCATGAAGAAAGGCCGTCTTCACATCCATTTGATGCAGATGGAAGCCATTTCGTACAGCCACTGCGAGTATTACACGAACTGTTGCCAAACGAGCTACAGGAGCAAAAGTTTCTTCATAATCGATGCCAGGACGTTGCAAGAAACCTTTTACGACTAGCCTCGCTTTGTGTCGCACCGCTAGACCATGCTCATTCTCCTTCAACCGGAACACCCATTTGGATTTCAAGGGCTTGACGCCTTCAGGTCGTTGTACCAGTTGCCACACATGATTTGCCTGCATTAATTTAAGCTCTTCTTTCACAGCGTTCATCCACAGTGCATGATCATCGTAGTTTTGAATCTCACTGAACTTTTGCGGTACATCTGAGAATGGTAAAGAGCCAACAGCAGTTGCTTCAAGACCAGTTAAATAATCCAGTAACTTACCCGGAAACTTGCGCTCCAGTTCGCTGCGCCTCGTGGACGATTCATTTGAATTGCTGTCCCGTTCTGGCTGTGAAGGGAGCGCGGTGGGTAATTGTTCATCGAATTCAGCTGAATTAACTTGACCTTCAATCTCCTCTACAGGATGTTCGTTCTCTGCGATAGCTATGCTGTTGTTTGCCCTTCTTGATCAAACGATGTCAAGATCTTCAAAGGAATATCTTCTGATTTATCACGGTTTGATGCATACGGATAACTATCTTCGTTAAATTTTACATCCCGTGCGATGACAACTTTCCGTTTATTCCTGTCAAATAGGCGATATCCGTTTGCAGTATATCCAATCATTACCAATTCTCGACTTTTTGCATCAAGCTTCTTGCGTTGCTGATTCGGAACCCAAGCGAATGCTTTACAGCCGAAGACCTTTAGTTTCTTCAAGGTTGGTTTCTGACTTGTCCATCTTTCAGCTAGGGTGAGATTCTTGGGTAACGCCGATGTAGGACTTCTATTTAGTAAAAACGTACCGGTCAAAGCAGCTTCTCCCCACATTGATTTGGGCATTCTTGAGTCGATTAGCATGGTACGAATTTTCTCCACCAGTGTTCGGTTGAATCGCTCCGCCACCCCATTTTGTTAGGGGGAATACGCCACCGTCGTCTCTATTTGAATACCTTTAGCCTTGTAAAACTTCATCTGATTGTTAGAGCAGTATTCACGACCCTGATCGACTGTCAACTTCGATATTGATGTTCCGAAAATGGCTGTTACCGTAGCCTCATACTCTTGAAATTTTTCAAATACTTGTGACTTTTTCTTCAACAGGAACACAATTGAAAAATGCGAATAATCATCGATGAAGCTCACGAAATAACGGTAGCCATCCCAGGATGCAGGCTCTATTGGTCCACAGACATCCGAATGGATTCTTCCAAGTGGTCTCGTTGCTCTTTCTCGTTTTCCATCAAATGGTTCTCGACACATCTTACCTTGAACACAGGCTTCACAAAATTTGAGCTTCTCAGGTTTGAATTGTAGTCCCTCGGCCAAATCTTCTCGCACCATCGTCTTCATACCATTTTCACAAAGGTGACCTAGTCTTCGATGCCATAGATTGGTTATCTCCGAACTGCACATGTTCGCTTCTTTTTCTGGGACTTCAATTTCAAGCTCGTACAGATTACCTCGCAGATAAGCCGTCGCAATAGATTTTCCATTAAACTTCAACATAGCTACCTTGTTGTTGAACACGACTTCAATTTCTGCTTTTGTTAACTTCTTGACTGACATCAAATTGTCTCGGAGGCTTGGTACGTACAACACGTCCTTGACATGCAACGGAACTCCCAGATTACTTTTCCCTTCGATGATTCCAACCTGCTTGGCTTCCAAAAATTGTCCATCCTTAGCAACATTGATTATCACCGGCTGTTGTACTGCGTTTAGGGATGAGAAAAATAATTTTGAATTTACGAGATGGTCGCTTGATCCAGAGTCCAAATTGAGCACAATCTACCCGACGCTGTCTCGTATCGAATTTTTACGATCTGCCATGAATACAACTGATCTTCAAGTACATGCCTCGTTTGCGTTTCGTTTAGCTTTCTTGCAATCTTTCTTCATATGTCCTCTTTTTCCACATACGTGGCATTTTCCATTAAACCGGTTACTTTGCTTCTGATTTTCTCCGATGAACGCTGCTGGCTTGTCCTCTACGGTATAGTTTCTTTCATTTCGCTTTGATTCTTCATCAATCAGACGGGTCTTCATTACCTCATAGGTTAGTTCGTTCTCTGGTAGATTTTCCAGTGCTGTCACCAGTGCATCATAAGACTCCGGAGCGTGAGAGCCAGCGATGAGCAAACATCACTCTCTTCAAGCTTCGATCCAGCCATGCGCAGTTGACGGATTAAATCTTCAAACTTGTAAGAAACTCCTGTAGCGTCCTTACGCCCGTGGAGCGGACGTCCAAACGTCCCACACTAGCTCACCTTGTAAGGGGGGGGGGGAGTTTATCTCAGGGTCGGACTACTACACCTGCTTAGGGGGCACACGATCAACGTCACTGAAGCGGACAGCCAGAAAATCTCATGCTCGTCAAGACTAGTAATTTAATAAATGAAATTACCAAGAGAAATACATTTCCCTTTTTTTCATTTGCTTAGGTTAATGTTAGTTCATAGTTAGTATCGTTGCGGCTCATGACTTAAATTTCTTGACAGGTGCTCGCCGGGCGAGGGGGTTTGGGTTCCGCTGGTTCAGGCATTCCGTTCCACGAAGGTTATGGTCATCACCCGATCGGCTTGACTGTAGAACTTGGTAGCTTGCGTAAGGTCCTAGCCAGGAACGATGTGTCCTATCCGGCGACGTCGTGTGGCGGTTTTCCGACGTCTTGCTCGACCGTGACCTTCCAGTCGTAGGCCAAGAGGAGGGCCGACGGTATTCCGTCGCGTTGAACGTGACCAACCAGATGGACACGTGGTCGTGGGTGTGTTGGTCACTCGGGGTGGGTTTTGCTGTCTCTAGCCGAGAGAATGACCAAGGATTGTCACTGCGCCGGTTCTCGACCACCTACCGTCACCGCCCCAACCGAGAAAATGGGACCTTGGAGAGTACTAGGTTCCTGGGTCGAAACGGGTTGCTTGGAGGTTTTCGTGTGGGTGAGCGCGTGTCACCGCCGGCAAAGGGGATTGGCGTTTACCCCGCAAGGAACAGATTGTGGTTTTCGCAGCGCCAACCGAAAGGACGATGGCATAGAGCCGCGGAAGCGAGAGGCCACGGTTTGTGGGCTGGTTATCCTCCCCTTGGAGTGATCGCACTGGTCGTCGGTTCCCTAGGGCACTCGGTGCCGTAGGCACAGGCTGAAAACCACGCGAATGGGCACGGCGTCTTCGCAGCACAAAGCTAACTCGCGATTACCGGGAACACCAACGTTTTTTCGCTGAGGACACTTGCCGTCAGGCTTCTCTTTTGGGTTGCACTAGGAGCCGCGATTCCCGGGGAAACTTTCCTTACTCCTTTTTCCAAAAAACGTCCTTCCTCTTCAACGGTCAAACCCAAAAAGCCCCGTTCTCTTCCGCTTTTTCGTTTTCCTCTCCTTCTCCTCTTTTTCCTCGCCCCGGATATCTCTCTGACGTCTCAAGTTCGCCCGCTGGATCAGGGCTGCGGTAGCGTTAGTCGTTTACACTCTGAAGACGGAATACACAGATAGTCGGCAATTTACCTGTGTGTTCCGCCTTTGGGTACTTCATGCATAGTCTCACATCCGGGGATTTTAGTATTAAAAAAAAACTAAGACGCGTCAGTGGGATTATTGTTGGCTTATTCGGTAACAAACTTCAACAAATGAACCCGAACCGAGGTGCCGTCCTTTAGGTGCAATCTTGCTATTTGCTTCCTAATAAGAGTTTGTCTACCTGCTGACTTCTTTGCAAAAGTATCCTCGAGACTTTTCCACATTGCTTTAGCCGTGCCTTTGTCCCGAACGCAGCCTAGATACTCATCCGCTACAAACCCTACCAATATCGCCTTGGCCTTCCTATCCATTTGGTGGAACTTTTCTGCTTCATCAGCCACTGTCGGTACATTTTTCACGATAGCGTCCCACACGTTCACCGACTCCAAATAAGTTTGTACACGAAATTGCCAGACGTCGTAGCCTTTTCCGGAAAACTGTTGAATTCCGTGCACCGCAGTTTCTTTACGTTGGTCACCCATAACCTGTTGATGTTCAGAGCTTTGGAGACGAGAAACAACGCAGGATTTAACAGGAACAATAACGTTTAATGTGAACAGGTTTTAACTGAATGGAGGTTCGATTAGGAATGAGAAAATTTTATAACAACTCTTGTTGCTAAGGTCCAAGGTACTCTACGTAAACGTTGTCTGGGTCGTACTGGATAGGACTCACGATTGCTTCGTTTTTCAACAGAAACGATAGTTTGTGACTGATAAAGCCGATAATCAAATCATTCATTACAATCACGGTCATAAAATCTGTTTCATTTATATCGGAATTTCAAACTACAATTAATTTAATTTGGAAAATCAAAAAGATTGTTTCTAATCTTTATCTATAAAAATTAAATGGCCTTTGTCCGTATCTGCATAACTATAAAATGGATGGATAGATTTTATTCATTCCTGCAGCAGATAAGTTCGTTATAGTTTCCGATGGGTTTATATGACCTTTATGCAGGACATCGTCTGCTAAGTCAAATAGTTTCTTATAAACTACCTTTGAAAGTAGTTCAATTTTTTTAATTTCTCTATGAATTTCTTCAGAAATTATTTTAGAAATTCCTTCGAGAATATCTTCTGGAAGCCTGTCGAGAAATCCACCCGAAATTATTTCAAAAAATCATCCCGAAAATTGTACATTGATTCAACCAGGATTGCCTTTTTAAATTTCTCCTGCATTTCTGGACAACTTCAACATATTTTTTTTAAGTTCATCAATTTTATAGGGATTCGAACCAGAAAATCCTTCGCAAGTTTCTTCAGGAACTTCTTCAAGGAATCCTTCAAGACGGACTTGTTTCATGAAATCTTTCAAGAACTCCTTGGAATAATCCCACAAAAATCCATCGTGAATTCCGTCCAAGTAATACACCGGAGCAGTTGCTGGAGGATTTTTTGGAGTATTCATACCTTAAGCAGTTTCTAGGTGAAATTCAAAACAAATTTCCGAAGCAAGTTATTGAAGAACTTAAAAAAGAATTTACAGAAATTTTCTTGAAGTAAATTCCGCGGAAACTCCTGAAGGAACTCGAGTTAGAGAAGGCAGGAGGATTTTTGGATGAATTCCTAAGGTTGAAGTTTGGGTGGAAGGACTTAGCATAGCATAGCATAGCATAGCATATGTGATTGTACAAATCGTGGGTGGCTATACAATGCTCAATTGAGCAATCTACTGTATATTGTCGCAAATTGGTACTTGGGATTAGTACCTTTTCCTATACAGTAGCAGTTGTATACCTGGCCACGTCCTTACAATCACGGAAGGAAGGGAAGGAATGTTAGTTCAACATCTACTAGTGAAGATGTAGGGAACCCATACTACCTTCATAGATGTCTCGGGAAGGAAAATTTGTGTTAGTGGGTAAGGTGAATAATAGGGAGCTCTATTCGATAATATAGAGCATTTGTCAATAACAGTACATGCTGAAAAAATAATAAAATATATTCATCAATTTACTTACGAACCGTTCAAAGGAGGACAAAATAACCTGGATTTTACAAATGTTTCGCGCGATCGTTCTGCCGTCCGAAACAAGAGCCAACACGCACTGAACTAATTAACTTTATTATTTACCGGCCGCGCAATGCAAAAAAAAAAAATCTCGGCGAATCGCATGATCGTTCTGCCGTCCGAAACACGAGCCAACACGCACTCGTGAAGTTTGGGTGGAAGGACTTGAAAAAAAAAAAAAAAATAGGAACTTTCGGAAGGAGCTTCTGTGGGGATTGCCCAGAGAACTTCAAATATATAAACTCCAGAGGATTTTCTAAAGAAATTGTCATGACTCGTCATGACAATTTCTCCGCGCCTGCTGGGATCAACCATTTTTTAACCATCCCCTTTCCTATTCAAACCCCATTTTTTCAAAATATCCTACGCCTGCTGCGATTCGAGTTGCTTTTTCTTTTTTTTCTTTTCTGCTACCATTTTATTCACACAAATTCTCAAATATTCCACGCCTACTGCAGTACACCTGTTTTCATTCATCATGCCCATTTAAATTCGCCGTATACTTTACATACATCGTGCCCACTGCGATTAATTCGTCATATTCGTGCATGAATACTTCCTTTCTATATAATGTTAGTTTCCTGCTATATATTCACCAACTAGCATCTATTTAATTCGTTTATTTATATCCTTTTTCATATTCGTTGTTTTAAGAAAATTATAAACTTATGTTATATTTTTTATAATTTTTATTCCAATCTCTTACCTCCCTACAGAAATTACTGAATTAATCCAAAACCATTACCCTAGGGCTTCATGGAGGAATGTTTCGGAAACATCTGGAGTGATTTCCGGTTTAACTTCTGGATGAGTTCGCAATTGAATGTTCATAAGTATACCTAGAAAAACTTGTAGGATGGTGGGAGTAGCGGGAAGCTTTATGTAAGTTTCAAAAGAAGTTCAGTGGAAATTTCTGGAAAGCTCACGAAAAAAATTAGGATGAATTCTTGGAGGTTTTTCTGGAAGAACTCCAGGGAGATTTTCAGAAGATTCCCTGAAAAAAAAAACCTGGTGAACATTCTGCAGGAAAATCCATAAAAAATCTAAATTTCTGGAGGAATTCTCGGAGAAATTCCGTAATAGCTTGTATGAAATATCTGAACTCCAGAGGATTTTTAGCGGATTAAAACGGATTTTGGAAGAATTACTTCAGGAACTTTCGGAAGAAATCCTGCAAGAATCTACGGAGAAAATATCTGACGAACTTCCTGCAATACTTATGAAGGAACTCCTGGAGAATATTAAAAATTCTGGAGAAATTCCTGGATTACCTTCCAAAGGAATTCCTGGAGTAGCTTGCAGGGGAATTCCTAGCGGAACTTGCGGAGGAATTACTGGAGGTTGTTCCAGAGAAATTCCTGGAGGAACTTCCGCAAGAATTTCTGGAGGAACATCCGGAGGAATTCCTGAAGAAGCTTCCGAAAAAATCTTAGAATAATTTCCGGAGGAATTCCTGGATAGACTTTGGGAAGATATCCTGTAGGAACTTCCCGACGACATCCTGGATGAACTTCCGGGCGAAATCCTGGACAATCTTCCGGAGGAAATCCTAGTGGAACTTTCGGACGAAATCATGAAGGAACTTCTAGAGGAATTCTTGGATGAGCTTTCGGACGAATTTCTGGAGGAACTCTTGGACCAAATCTTGGAGGAACTTCTGGACGAAGTCCTGGAGGAGCTTCTAGACGAAAACCTGGATGAAGTTCCAAACGAAATCCTAGAGGAACTTCTGGACGAAATCCTGGAGGGACTTCTGGACCAAATCCTGAAGGAACTTCCAGAAGAAATCCTGGAGGACGAAATCTCAGAGGAAGTTCCGGATGAAATCCTGGAAGAACTTCTGGATGAAGTCCTGGAGGAGCTTCCAGACGAAATCCTGGAAGAACATTCGGAGGATTTTCTGGAGGAAACCTGGATGAACTTCCGGACGAAATCTGGAAGAACTTCCAGACGAAATCCTGGAGGAATTTGAAAGTGCGGATGAAGTCCTGGAGGAACTTACAGACGAAATCCTGGAATAACAGTCGGAGGATTTCCTGGAGAAATTTTCGGACGAAATGCTCGAGGAACTTCTGAACGAAATCCTTTAGGAACTTCCGGACGGAATACTGAAGAAACTTCCGAGCTAAGTCTTAGAAGAACTCCAGAATTCCTGGATAATGTCCGAAGAAATATCTGGAGGAATGTCCAGAGGAATTTCTTGATGAACTTCCCATGGAACTTATGGAAAAAAAACCTGATGAATCCGTTGATGAACTTCTGAAGAAAAATCCGGAGGAATATTGACGCTTGAAATTAGTTCACGCTGATCCACGCCAACGGCGCCGATCAGCGCCACGCCACGGCCGCTGGCTGAAAATGACCTATGACGCAACCGCCGCAAAAAATCAATTGGCGCACAGGTTTAGTGATGAACTGTTGAACTGCTGTCCTCAAGTGCTCCATAGCCATAATGATGAAAACATTTTTTTTATTCCATTTCGCGTTCCAACTAGCATTGTAAAAGTTTGTTTATAATTACTACCGTGGAGGTACCATATTCTGCGCATTTAAGAAAATTTCGAAATAAAATCGTTGTTATCGAGAAACCATAATGATTTATGAATACATTTATGTATGTACACGCAAACCAACTCATATAAAAATATGAAATTATTTGGATTTATATCCAGAGAGAAATAATACAGAATCTTACAAAGTTGTTCATTTTTCGTAAAATGTGATCCATGGTGTTTCATCCATTCTGAGGATTTTTTTTTCAGAAAATTTCAGCAGAAGTTGAATTTTTGTGGAAAACCTTGTGGAATTTTTTAGGATTTTTTAAAAGAAATTGTGCGGAAAATACTTCAATTCTTGTGAAATATTTCTTCAGAAGTTCGGACGGAAATTCCAACAGAAGTCTGATATCGCAAAGTTAATTCTTGTAAAAATGTCTCCGGCAATCCATGAAAAAAAATCTTTCACAAATACAAGCGCTTTTTTCCATGAATTCCGGTGGACATCGCTTTGAGAATTCCTGTAGATATTGTTTAGTGAATTCGAACTCCTAAAAAAAATCTTCGGAATATTATTTCCCAAATTTAAGACGGAATTTACGCAAAGATTTAAGCAGTCATAGCTACATAGGCTGGGTTCGATTCCCGGTGCCGGTCTAGGCAATTTTCGGATTGGAAATTGTCTCGACTTCCCTGGGCATAAAAGTATCATCGTGCTAGCCTCATGATATACGAATGCAAAAATGGTAACCTGGCTTAGAAACCTCGCAGTTAATAACTGTGGAAGTGCTTTATGAACACTAAGCTACGAGGCGGCTCTGTCCCAGTGTGGGGATGTAATGCCAATAAGAAGAAGAAGAAGAAGCTACAAAAATTACAGTGTAAGTTCCTCCAAGAGAAAAAAATCTATTTTTTTGGAGCAAAGTTCAGCAGACTGAAAAAGAGTCTCATCGAAATGTTGAAAAAAAATTTCCACGGGAATCACTTTCAGAATAATCAGAAAAATCCTATTTCTGTACAAGAAACAAGGAACATATTTGTGTTTCAAATTTTTGTATAAACCCTGTTTCTTTCTAGATAAATGCTATGAAAACAATACGAAACCTTCAATACTTTAAACTTATACTGACAAAAAAACGAAAAATGATGGCATGTTTCATGCTGTGTGGATCGTCGTAGACAGGGTTAATCAAGCAGAAACTAAGACATATCTCGGAATTATGTCAAAATTGACGTGACAAAAAATGGATAATCAAAAACGATGAAAAATGACCACAAGTGAAGTTTTTGCCCTTAAATTGATTGTTAAGAAAATTATGTTGAGCTTTTTAGTGGAATGTCTTCACTTGTCATAAGACGAGTTTGTACAATCTCTTTGAATTCCACCACTTAATTGTATCTTGACAGATACGTATTTCGACCTCAACAGTAAGGCCGGCCTTACTGTTGAGGTCGAAATACGTATCTGTCAAGATACAATTAAGTGGTGGAACTTAAATTGATTGTTAAACGAGTGCTCTTAGAGTATAATGCATTTAATAATGGCTTGGGTACGGCATAGACTTCAAACTTTGAGTTCCTTCTCAACAACATTTTGCTATCGAAAACCACGCTCCTTTTTTATTAAATTTCCCTCCAAAATTAAATCCGTGCGAAGCCTTAATACCTTAAAACATAAATTGCAAGCAACCTGGCGATTTCCACAATTCGCTTGGAGATTTTTTGGTGCAATTTCTCAAACTTTATATATTTTGCTAACAGATTTACATTTGATATAATTGATGATAATGGTAGGTACAAATGATTTTATTTTGAACTTTTTTTACAAACGGCGAAACGATGCGAAAATAGTGACTTTAGTGACCGTTTTTCGAAAAATAATGACTTTAGTGACTTTTGAATGCAAATAGTGACTTTTTAGTTACAAGGCTCAAAATAGTGACCAAGTCACTTAAAAGTGACTCACTACCAGTCCTGCCAAAGGGTTTCCTAACAATTAGCCAACCACCGAATCGATGTCTCAAATTTCTCCGAATTACCAACCAACGGTCAAACACGACATTTATGCTTATAATACTTATACTTCCATAAATTAAATAAAGCATCTATTTGATATATTATTCACAGTACGGTTCTATCCAATCTTATATTGAAATAATAAAAGGAAGCATGAATGATATTTTGATCATAACATGCAGGAAATACGTTTTCTTCATTCCACGGTTATGAGAGATAGTTGACGTTTATTTATTTACTATCCTAAAATTATTTTTCATCAATGCATACTAGATGAATTCCAATGTTTTCTATCTCTTGAATGTCAAATTGAACAGAACTCACGCCGCCATTATGGAACGCAAAATACTGGATAGGAAGAGTATACGAATCGTCGATATTGATATGATATGCAGAAGCATGCTTCATAAGGGCTACATGATCGATTGAAAACTAAGTGCGTACTCTTGCCCCACTCTACTCTACTACCACGCAAATCAATACTCCACAAACATGAACATTTCACATGATGACATTTTCAGGCATTTTTTCATTCAACTGTGCTTGTGTTATGTCTTCAGGTATATTACTAATTGTATAAATTCTATAGTTGAAAAGATTTTTGCGATAATTAATAACATCTAACGTTAGCGTCCCATCATTTATGCCACGTAACAAATTTGATAACACGTGTGCAACGGAATAAGGGCAAATTCCTTCTCCAAAATCGTGCATGGAATCAAAATTCAACGCTTCAATTATATTGAATGAAAGAATATCTAAAAATGGACATCTAAATTTTATACCTGTTTCTCTGAAGTCATTTTTATCAACATCCGTCAAATAGTTCACTTGAGTCCGGAATGTTAACTCATTTTCTTCTATCATTACACGCATATCATCACGAGTGGAGAAACATGTTCGACAATACCTTTTAGCATTGAAACTCGTGGTAAATCCACCAATAAAATTCAATGACAAGTTATCGCCAATCAACATGCATAGTATTGGAAAAATCTTGACATATTCGTTGTCCACCTTAATATCAATACCAGTATTCTGAATATGAGTTAATCTTTCAATCATGACATTGAAAATTCTGCTCGCTCTGGTTTTCTTTAATTTAGAGTTGATGAACATAATCGGAATCTAGGATAGGATGTGACAATTGAATTGTGACTGCCTTGTTGTTTCCTCAGTCGGTTGCTTCGACGAGGTGGTGTCCAGTGCTTTCGAATATTTTTTATTCAAAATCCGCCGAACAATAGGGTAACGGTACCAATAGTGGAGGTATTAGTAGATCTACAAAAGAAAATATTTTTTAAAAATTGATAATTATGGGAAATTTACTGCTTTATAATCTTAGTCAATAGATAAACTAATAAATTTGCTAACAAAAATGAAATAAATGTCATTTAACATCAGCAATTACCAAATTTTGCTTGCACCACTATGGGTACACTGTTCCTTTAGTGGCGTTAAAAATTAATTTTGGTTCCCATAGTGGTGCTATCCATTGGTTTCTTATGAGACTCGCCACTATTGGTACAGTTGCACCACTATAGGTGCAAGGGAGTCAATTTTGTTAAGGAAAATCATTGTTTTCAATAGTTTTTCAAGCGAAATCTTAAGGTAAGTTGCATTCAACAGGATATTTAAAGCACGACGCACCAACTGAAACTATCGTAAAGTCTATAAATATAATAAATCTAATTAAAACCTCACTATCTCCACTATTGGTGCTACCTCCACTAAAGGTACGGTTTCCCTATATGTAAAAAAATCATGTTTTCTTGTTCATTTCTTCCATTATGCGTAATAAAAGATGCTACGTACTATCAGCAAAAAGTTTTTACACGGAATAAGGTGCGTTTTACAGTGAAATAGATAAAAAGTTGGTTAATACTGCTTTAAATCTAGTGTTTTTAATTAGCATAACCCTGTGGTATCTGAAATATCGAGGTACTTCCGAATTTGGGGTTCACAAGAAACTACAGAGCACAATTTACTGAAGCACGACAATCTTTATTCACCGCTCGTCTCACACCACTGATTATACTAATCTCTCCCTTAAAACTTAATCAAGGATCACTATATCTCTTCGACATCACACTCCCCCCTTACAAATAATTTTAATCCAATAATGCTTGTATATATTGTTCGAGATATTCAGGACGTTTCGTCTCTCGACGACTGCGACGGATAGCTGTTTGTTCTTCCATTGGAATCTGGTGATGCGGAGTCTGTATCATTTCTTCACCAGGTGTTGATGTTTGGGTTTCAACCGGTTCATTTGAGATGGGTTATATTCCTGCGATATACTTTGCCAGTTTCCATCGAGCGGATGCTTACTTCAGATCCATTTCTTGCAATTATTTTGAAATTCTCTTCGCTGAAGTTGGTCGATAATTTGTTCTCCTTCGAAATCCTTTTGGCAACCACAATGTCTCCCTCTTTCAACTGGTTGGTTTGGGCGTTCCTACGGCGGTCTGTTGATTCAGCTGCTGAAACTTTCCGTTCCCAATCGCGATCCTTGATTCCTTCCAACCACAGTCTATTGGTGTTGTTAATGCTCGGGATTTTATCTCTAAGTACCCTGCCAAACATTAGAGCCGATGGAGCTTCTCCTGTCGTAGAATGGGGAGATCCTTCTACCTGGCTGATCCTTAGTCGCTTAAGAATTGTGTTATTCATTCGTTCCACCTCTCCATTTGCCTGGGGCCAATACGGTGTGGTTCTTTGGTGATCGATGCCAAATTCACGACAGAAAGCGCGGAAAGAATCACTTACAAACTGTGGCCCATTGTCCGATCTGACTGTTTCTGGTACTCCGAAACGACTGAATGTTTCGAATAATGCTTGAATAGTTAGTTCACTAGTTATCTGCTTCATTACGATCGCCTCAGTAAATCTACTAAAGTAGTCAATTATTACAAGAAGGAAATGCCCCGAAGGCAGTGGTCCTAGGAAATCTATTGCTACTACACACCAAGGTTGATCAGGAATTCTTGAACGGTGCATTGGTTCAGGGGGACCTACAGCTGACACAAGCGTGCATGAGCCACAATGCTTCACAAATTTTTCAACGCACTCATCTATTTTTGGCCACCAAACTTTTTGTCTCAATCTACGTTTCATTACACTCATTCCTGGATGACCATCATGCGCACATGTCAGTACCTGTTGTCGGAGTACTGTGGGTATTATAAGCCTGTCTCATCTCAACAGAACGCCCTTAGCTGAATGTATTTCTGAATTGAAACACTTGAAAGCTTTTACTTCATCTGACCAACATCCAGTTTGTAGTGCCTTTTGAAGCTGCTGAAGTGTTTCATCTTGCTCAGTTGCTTCAACCACTTGAACAAGTGTTACAGCTTCCAGAATCGAGTTTACCACTAGATGGGTAATAAAGGTTTCTGCCGTCTTATCGAAAGGCTTCTCGCTACTTACTGACAACCTGGATAATGCATCGGCCAGATTTGTTGCCCCTGGCTCGTACTTAATGTCATAGTTATAAGACTGAATACGAAGCACCCATCGCTCAATTCGTGGACATGGACGAGATCGGGGGTTGAATAAGAATTTTAATGCTTTGCAATCAGTAATGAGAAGAAACTTGATACCCAGTAAGTATAATCGGAATTTTTCAACCCCCCACACGATCGCTAAAGCTTCACGTTCAGTTTGGAAGTATTTGCGCTCTAAGTCGGTAAGTGCCTTGCTTGCAAACGCGATTATCTGATTTTGACCATCCATGTTTTCTTGAAGTAGGACCGCCCCTAAACCTTCAGGGCTTGCATCTACTATTAATTTCGTTCTCTTCTTGCGATCAAAGAAACCCAAATAGCCTATATCGCTGACTGCCTCTTTTATCCTTCCGAAAGCTTTACGCTGATCGTCGCTCCATGAAAATGTTACTCCTGTACGTAACAAAATCCTCAGTGGTTCCGTTTTGGCTGCCAGATTCGGAATGAATCGTCCAACATAAGTTATCAAACCCAGGAAACTTCTAAGTTCAGCTACTGTTTTCGGTTCCCTAAATTTGGTTATCGATTCAATTCGGCTTTCCGTTGGGCAAACACCTTTTTCAGAAAATCAATTTCCTTTGCTCCGAAAATGCACTTCTCGTTGTTCAAAAGAACGTCATATTCCTGTAAACGTTTCAAGAGTGCTTGAAGACGTTTATCATGTTCTTCCTGTGTCGACCCGAATACTACTATATCATCAAGATAAACAACAACTCCTTCTAAGCCGGCTAGTAATGATTCCATTGTCTTTTGGAAGATTTCCGAAGCACAGCTGATACCAAACATGAGTCTTCTATATCTACAGAATGTCCATTATTAGAAAAATACGAAATATAATTCAAAAATTACTAATTTTATTTGCGTAATATTTTAGAATACGAATTCAAATTAAAAAAATCAATAGTTTTACAATTTACCTGAATAAACCGCTTTTTGTAATGAAGGTAGTAATTGGCCTAGATCTTTCCGATATTTCCAGTTGATGATATGCGTCCTTGATATCGATTTTTGAAAAAAGTTTAGCGCCTGACACTGATCCAAGAATTTCATCTACCAGAGGTAGTGGGTGCGTTTCTCGGAGAACCGCCTGGTTTGCTCGACGCATATCGATGCACAAACGAACTTCACCAGAAGACTTCAAAACTGGAACCATAGGAGAGACCCAAGGAGATGGTCCACTTACACGTTCGATAATCCCTTCTTTCTGCAACATTTGTAACTTATCGTTCACCTTATCCTCAAGAGCGTACGGGGCACGCCGAAAGGCTTGCTGCACAGGTTGAACGGTTTCATCGATTGGTATTTCAACTGTAACACCTTTGAACTTCGGGAATTCGACTTGTGGAGATTTAGAGATGTTTCCGATATCAAAACCAACTTTCAGGACCTGCAGAGCTTTCGCCGTTTGGTCACCCAACAAATTTTGTTGTCCTGCCTTGGCAACATAGAATTTCGCCGCCAGAGTCCTTTCGCCTCCTTGAATCATTGCCATGAAACTTCCCGACATATATAATGGCTCGTTCGAAGCGTAGCATGTGAAATTTTTATCAATGTCCGTTGACATGTCCCACACCGAAACTTTCATCTGTTTCAGTTTCTCCCATGTTGTCTGACTAATGTGAGCCACCCACCGCGAGTTTGCATCGATGGTGACGAAATCGAGGTGGTAGAAGAATTTGTGTACTTGGGCTCACTGGTGACTGCCGAAAATGACACCAGCAGAGAAATTCGGAGACGCATAGTGGCTGGAAATCGTACGTACTTTGGACTCCGCAAGACGCTCCGATCGAATAGAGTTCGCCGCCGTACCAAACTGACAATCTACAAAACACTAATTAGACCGGTAGTCCTCTACGGACACGAGACCTGAACGATGCTCGTGGAGGACCAACGCGCACTTGGAGCTTTCGAAAGGAAAGTGCTGCGTACCATCTATGGTGGGGTGCAGATGGCGGACGGTACGTGGAGGAGGCGAATGAACCACGAATTGCATCAGCTGTTGGGAGAACCATCCATCGTTCACACCGCGAAAATCGGACGACTGCGATGGGCCGGGCACGTAGCCAGAATGTCGGACAGTAACCCGGTGAAAATGGTTCTCGACAACGATCCGACGGGCACAAGAAGGCGAGGTGCGCAGCGGGCAAGGTGGATCGATCAGGTGGAAGATGACTTGCGGACCCTCCGTAGACTGCGTGGTTGGCGACGTGTAGCCATGGACCGAGCCGAATGGAGAAGACTCTTATATACCGCACAGGCCACTTCGGCCTTAGTCTGATTAAATAATATAATATGTTGTCTGACTAACGATGTTTGCAGCAGCGCCCGAGTCGATGAGCATTGGTATTTGGACTCCCCCTACTTCAAACATGAATGTATTCTCCCCCATAGCATAAAATATGTATTCATTAACTTTATCTTGAGTATCGTCGCCGTGGAAAATTCTGATGCGCTTTGTAGAATTCGGATATTGGCTATTATAGTTGACTCGTTTCAAGCATTGCTTAGCAAAATGCCCGATGCCTTTGCATTTCAGGCATGCTGCACCCTTTGCCGGACAAGAGTCAGCTCCTCTGACATGACCCCGCTTACCACAAGCGTAACAAACTGGGGTCGATCGGTTCCTTCCCTGAACATATTGATGTTTGAACTGAACATTTTGATGTTTTCCCATACCTAAAATAATCTGAATTTAGAAAATCTTCTTAATTCTTCATTTCAATTTTAATAATTTATCAAAAGTCTCGTTTTTCTTTTCCGGTTTCCATTTCGATACTTTACTGATTTGGTCGTTCGACGTCGCAACCCTTGAAAATTCTTTCATTTTCCGCTCGCTTTCCTCCAAACTTGTGCCGAGGCTCTCCACTTCGTTCAGCAACATATCACGCTTCAACAGTTTCTGGTGAAGTTTGTCAGTATAGCACTTCTCTACTATCTGATCCAATATCATCTCCTCTGGTTTGTCGTATTCACATCTCTTAACTTTGGTTCTTAGCCGTAAAACGAAGTCGGAAAATCGTTCAGTCGATTTCTGTGCGATTTGGCGAAATAGATGGCGTTCATATGTCCGCCTGCGAAATGGCTCGAAATGCGCATCCAACTTCGCGATTGCAGCGCCATAATACGGGGGATTTATAACGACCAGCGATACTGTTTCAACTTCGGGCAAATTGTCGTAAATATCTCTTAGATCAGAGCCTTCAATCTGTTCAGATTCAAAGTAGCACTCAAGGTCGCGCTTCCATTTGGCCCAAGCCATCGGTAACTGAGAAGACTTGAGCGATGTTTGAAATGGTCTGATGCGGATGTCCATACTGTTATTTTTTCAAACATTTGGATATTTGGGAAAACCAGTAAAAATAGTAATAAAAATTATTCTGGACCAGCATATTACAAATAATAACTCAAACGCACCATTCCACAATCATTAAAAAAAATGTGATGAAACTGTCTCATATTTTGAATTGATATTAATAAATAAATTTAATATATTGTCATAATTTTGATATAATCCGCTATCTCGAAATAGTGCATAGTCCTTCTTTATGTATTTATAGCGAACACTTAAATTTATCACGTAATAATTACGGAATACCCATTACTGAGTTGTGACGAAAACCGCCTTATTCAATAGTTTGATGAGAATCATCTGCTAATTTTTTTTTTTGTGACAAAAACCAAAGTGACGAAGCCCACCTTCTTTTAAAGTGACGAAAACCGCCCTTTCCAATATTTATGACGAATACCGCCTGCTTAATTCTTTTGACGACGACCGCCTTCTCTGAGAAGTGACGAGATCCGCCTTCATACAATAGTGACGAAAACCGCCTTCTTTAGGTAATGACGAGATCCGCCTTCCTCAAGTATTTACATATAGAAAGAGCCTTTTACAATAATTGCGACGAACATGGCCTGCTATTAGTTCTGACGAGAACCGCCTTCTTGAAATAGGGTCGAAATCCACATTCTGAAAAAAAGCGATAACCAAAAAATTTCCACGAAAATCACGACGATAACCGCCTTCTCAAAGTAGTGACGAAAACCGCCTTCTCAAATTAGTGGCGAGAGCCGCCTTTTCACTTGTTACGGCGAAACCGCTTATTCAGAATTGTTGAAGTAATGATAATACTCATTTTTTTATGCTCTGCATAAAATATTACCTCTTATTTTTTTCAAAAACAATATTATCATTTTTCTCAGTGTATCTCAAAAATGAACATTACCGTTGTATAATCGTAAAGCACGTAACGTTGTTATTATAAAAAACGGTACTTACAACACGCAGCGTAATAGCACGTAATAGCTAACATACATTTGTAATAAAAGACTGTGCTTTTACTATTGTAACTTTATTCCTTTAATTCACTTAGTACTTACCTTTGAATAATGAAAGCAATGAAGGAAACAGATCACCGATATCCAAATCATATTATGTGCTTTTGTGTTATTAACAATAAAACTTACGTACTCTGATCTGCAGCACACTCAGTTTACCTTCATAACGGTTCCCGGTTAATTCAAATATATTCATATTGAAAACTTCACCAGAAATATGCAGAATATCACGATATCACCGAAATTTGAAACTGTTAGAACTTTGTTTACTACAATCGAAATGACAAATATGAAAACATAATGAATGAACTGAATGAACGCGTGCCAAAGCTTTGTGAGAAATGAACTCCTCGAACATTATGACAGTTGACAAGGGCATGGAATGATCTCAGAATTGATTAATAACCCACCATGCCCAACTTTAGTGTCAATATGCATCGGATGAATGGTTTTTTCATCATCCGATGAAAACAAAGAACTGATATATTTTCATTCTATCGTGTATTCATTTCACTGACTAGTATTCATTTTATTAATGACGATTTATTCTGCTCCAGTTACGGTTACTGCCGAATGGTTACGGTTAGTGCCGAATGGTGCGTTGGTTATCAAGAAAGTTCATAATTTTCTTAATTATTTCCATTGCTTTTATTAGAATTACTCACATTTATCCTCGTCGCCAATGTGGTATCTGAAATATCGAGGTACTTCCGAATTTGGGGTTCACAAGAAACTACAGAGCACAACCCGCATAATCATGGACCATACGTAGACCGCATCTGTTATAATTGAAGAGAATAAGTGTTATTCTAGCGATGGTCTCACTAATAGTAGTTAACTATAAATGGACAGTCTCATATACTGTTTCAACAGTAGGTCAGATGGTAAACGGCCAAACGACCATATGAGTAATGGGCGGTTAAGTATAATTAACATTTAAATCCGGTCGTTTTTTCGAACAAAATTTTCGATGTACCATACATCAGTTGGTAGATGTACAATTGAAGAACTATATAATTACACATCGACAGCATGTTATGTATTAACAGTAAGTGTTGATGTAGGGTTGGTATGGTGAATCAAGCTTAAAATTGTATGCTAACAATGAAGTGAATAGTGACAATATATCTTAAAACGCATATGTAATTTTGACTGCATGGTTTGTCGTTTTTCATTATGCGGGAATTTACTGAAGCACGACAATCTTTATTCACCGCTCGTCTCACACCACTGATTATACTAATCTCTCCCTTAAAACTTAATCAAGGATCACTAGATCTCTTCGACATCACAACCCTTGGCAATCATGCATACATAATTTACAGTCTAACATAAATTCATTTTACATATGCAAAAAATCAATAAATAAACTTTTCAATTTTGTCATAAATTTCAATTTTATTACCCAGCAACACGGCCAAGGTAACAACAAGCTGCCCTTTTGAAAATGTGATACAGCCGATCGAAGTAATCGATTGTCATTTTCACCCAATCAGTAACCGGTACGATTTTGACAGAAAATTGGTACGATTTTTAATGACTAATTGGCACATCCTATCCTAGATCGGAATCAAGCTAGTTATTTCACGGTGTGTTTGTCCGAAGAGGCTTATTTTCAAAAAATCAGTATCTCTAAAACACTCACTACACGAAAGTTTAGGCTTTCCTCTTTCACGTAGGTGCATTTTTAAAATGTTCTATCGGGGGTCATTTTTCCATACATTTTTGGGGGGGTTAAATCGGTTATCATTGTAAATTTCTATGGAATTTGCACCAAAAATAGTGAAAAAAATAAAAATTGTTCTAGATCCTCCGATAGAACATTTTAGTTTTCCCACTATATGAAAGAGGAGTGCATCTACTTTCACGTGGTGGGTGTTTCAGAGATACTAATTTTTGAAAAATAATGTTTCCCCATAGACACACCGTGATTTTTGATCTGAATCTAGTAGGTAGAACCGGGCAAGAGAAATAAAAAGCACACTGAGAATTTTTACCCTTGTGAGCTCCTAAGGCATTATCTGTTTCAAAATCGTCGTTAGCTTAGCTTAGCTTTGAGCTTAGCTTTGACTGACTACACATATCTATGGTTGCTACTCCGTGATTGACCAGAATCAGTGAAATTGCACAAAGAATCAACTGAATGATTGACTGGGATTGTTCAAGCATTCTCAGTGTGCAAGTTTCAGTGACTCTAAAATTCAAATGATCAATAACGGCGCCGGCCACGTCCTTGTAGTCAGTTAGGAAGAAGGAAGGAATATTAGTAGGTGGTTTTTGCTATTTGAAGACCGTGTTTACCTCTGCGTCTCCACAAAAACCACAGGAAGGATTATCAGTTAATTGGTAGGCATCGTTGGATCTGGATTCACTCTGATAAGCGATACGACCATGCCATTCTTTATACACAGTGATTTTACCTAGCCATGAATCGGGCGCGAAAAGTAGTACAAACTAACTACCTATCGGGCGCGCAATGCAGAACACAATATTTCGGCCGATCGCGCGATCGTTCTGCTGTCCGAAACAAGAGAAATCTCTCACTGAACTGATTTTTATTACCGGCCACGCAAAGCAGAACACAATATTTCGGTCGATCGCGCCGTCGTTCTGCTGTCCGAAACAAGAGAAATCTCGCACTGAACTGATTTTTATTATCGGCCGCGCAAAGCAGAACACAATATTTCGGCCGGTCGCGCCGTCGTTCTGCTGTCCGAAACAAGAGAAATCTCGCACTGAACTGATTTTTATTATCGGACGCGCAAAGCAGAACACAATATTTCGGCCGATCGCGCCGTCGTTCTGCTGTCCGAAACAAGAGAAATCTCGCACTGAACTCATTATCTGGTTCAAAATCGTCGTTGTACAAAAATAAAGGAATATATGTTTTATTTGGTTCAAGACCAATTAATCGATTTTTCCAAGACTGTCCTTGAATATAGTTGCGAATTTTTCCTGAATCATCTTGCTGCAACTCATTCATGTATTCCATTATCAACTTTAGAAGATTCTCTCTATCAAAAAAATGTTTTAGAGTAAATTTAATACAGGGCATCATCACTTTACATTTTTTGCGTCCCAACAATCTTTCACCCTTATAAGTAATTGGAACTAATGGGTTCTCCACTACATCTTCTTCGGGGTCTTGGAATAAACCATTGCTTCTTAAGTACGCTTGAATTATGTATTCCGAATTCAATGAAAACTTAATATCAGCGTTGTTTTGAATAACTTGATCGAACTCTCGTACTTTGTCATTTTGAACTAGTGGTTCCAGTTGTTTCTGCATATCGTTCAGCATGTGTTTCGCAAACTTATTGAGCTCTTGTATAAAAATCAGAAGGGTTGTGTATAAGACACGACCCCAAGGTAGACGTTGGACAACGTAAGGATATTATTGTAACACAATTCGCATTGTAGTTTATTATGATTATGATTTTAATGTTACCAGACTATTATTGTTTTGTTGGTTAAAATATGAATATGGTTAAAGTATGAACATCTGAGACACATTTTGATCAAACATGTTGTGGATTGTGGAATATTAACGTCACAATTAGGTTGATCTTTATCGTCATTCAGAAATTCCTTATAATATAGATCGACTTCCTCACATGCAAACAGCATCCGAGTAACATTTAGCTTGATGTTGCTGACGAAATGAAGCGGATTAGATTTTATTTATTTATTCAGACTAAGGCCGAAGTGGCCTGTGCGGTATATAAGAGTCTTCTCCATTCGGCTCGGTCCATGGCTACACGTCGCCATCCACGTCTACGGAGGGTCCGCAAGTCATCTTCCACCTGATCGATCCACCTTGCCCGCTGCGCACCTCGGGGGCTGTCCACAAACCACGTAGACCGAAATTTCACTTTTCCAAACCCCCCCGTCCCCCCTAGTAGACTTTAGTAGACTTTTCCGAAACCCCTCCCCCCACTCCTTGAAGTCTACGTAGACTTTTCCAAATTTTGCAAAACCTCATATGTGATTGGAAAAATATGGAACTCAACCACGTTTTAAGCAATTCAGCTAATCAATTCTATTTCCATGTAAATATTACAACAAATTTCGTATTTCAAACATAATAAAATCAAACTGAACAAAATCCAACAAAACGAAAATCAAATTGAAACGAAATCAAATTTAATCCTCTGTCCATAACTTCTAAGGCTGTGAACCATTCTATCGATTCGTTTAACTTTTAGTTAAAATTTGACAGTTCCATGGTTATTTTCCCATCGTGGTTAAAATTTTACCCTGGAACCGACCCATTTGAGTTTTGTCAGATTGATGGTTATTTGGAGTTTAACTATCGAGCTGTCAAATCTAACCATGCTCCGAAGCAGGGTTATTTTTAACTACGGCGAAATAACCATCGAACTGTCAAAATTTGAACTAAAAGTTAAACGAATCGGTGGAATGGTTCACAGCCTAAAGTCAAATCTCAAAGCCAATTAATTTAATTACTGTTGAATTCAATTCCTCCTAGTGGTGTGCGCCACCATCGCCGACACTTTTGCATCGGCGCGCCACTGATAAAATCTGTCACGCATCTGACCTATCATTCTCAACGCCGATTCAAAATTAGGAAAACCGAAGAATTTTCAGAATTTGGAAAAACTTCGAGTTGAAATTCCGACAATGTCAATTCTACAATCCAATAAGTTTTGCGGGGAAATTTCGTAAAATTCCCCCATTTGATAACCTTGAAATACCCCAAAGAACTCTCCGTGATAATTCCTATGTTTTTCTTGAAAATTCCATGCAATATCTGTTGAAATCCCAAGATTTTTCTTTTAAGGCTGTGAACCATTCCAGCGATTCGTTTAACTTTTAGTTAAAGTTTGACAGATCGATGGTTATTTTCTCTGTGGTTAAAAATAACCTGCTCCGGAGTTGGTTAGATTTGACAGTTCGATAGTTAAAGTTTCTTCACGAGAAAATTGGCACCAAATCTATTTTGTGCCAAATAACTATCAATCTGTCAAAACTCAAATGGGTCGGCTTCGGGGTAGAATTTTAACCCCAATGGGAAAATAACCATCGAACTGTCAAATTTTAACTAAAAGTTAAACGAATTGCTCAAATGGTTCACAGGCTAAATTCCAAAAGTTTCCTTGTTAAAAAACCCCGAGTAATTTTCCGTGAAAATTAAGAATTATTTCCCGAGCTAACTTTAAGTTTTAACGGACATTCCGAAATATTTCCCGTAGAAAATTAGAATGGTTTCCTACGATATTTTTTAATTTCTCTTGCAAATTTGAAGCAATTTCTTTAGGAAATTTAAATAAATCTTATAGGCATTCCAAAGAATTTTCTGAATAATTTTCGGTGGAAATTCTGGAGAATTTTCAGTTGAAATTTTTGTGAACTTCTCGTAAAAAATTCAAATAAATTTTCATGAAAATTCTGTTTTTTTACAAAAATTGCAATTTTTTTTTGTGGAAACTCAAATTGTTTTTGGTGGGAAATTAAAATAATTTCTCGTGGAAGTTTTCAAAAATTTATTTAGAAATTTCGAAAATTTTCCATCGATAATTCCAAAGAATTTGCATTATAACTGCCGAAGAATTTTCCACGAGCATTTCGAATAATTTTGCTTATATGTCCAAAGAATTCCTGTGTGTGTGTGTGTGAGTCATCCTCTACCCCTCACCCGGCAGGGGGTGTTGGTCAAGTAGTGCTACGAATAATTTGATCAGATCTCATGCTCCGTAATGGTGCCCTTTTTGTTACGAAGACTAGTACTACAAAAAGGATACACTTCTGAAGCAAGGAAAGTTTCTTAAGTGAGTGTAGGGAATGGGATGTACTAGTTGTTCATAACAGGTACAGCAAAACTTCACAAGGACGCCCTTATTCGTACTAGCTACTATTTTCAGGAATAGAAGGTCAAGAAGAGCCACCGTTGCTAGCTAAGGCTTGAACCGGATACCTGGGACTCCCACAATATCCGCGGCAATAGAAGCAAACGATGCCCTGTACGTATTTAGTGATCAATTTCAGGAATTTTAAATTTTATATAGCGATTGAGGAAATTAAAGTAAACAATTGGAACGTGCTCACCAGTTTAGTTCTTCAATAGCTCCAGGTATGAACAGGGCATAGCAAGTATATCCAATAAGACATCGAAGTTACTTCTCATCCTCCTTCACTTCCATCGAAACTATGGCTGCAATGCCCAACTGTTGCCATTTTGGGGGATGTGAAGATTCTCGTCGGATTCGTATCTGCGGTAGCTGTTATTGGCTGCTGGTCTTGCAGCTTAATTGGTACATCTCAGCAAAAATTCCAGTGCGTTCACAATGAGGCCATTATTATTTTTTTACCGACGATTCCTTAAAAACTTATATGTATATATGCTTATATGTCCAAAGAATTCCTCGCGAAAAATCCGAAAAATTCCGAAATTAAGAAAAAACAAATCGAGGACTTCCCAGAACATCTCCAGTGAATGTTCTGGAGGGTTTCTAGCGGAAATTTCGGAGAATTCCCTTCACAAGCTCCAAAGAATATCTTTTGGGCATTCTAAAGACTTTTTCTGGGATATTCCAAAATGCTTCCTGCGTAAATTAAAAAAAAAACCGTGGAAGTACTTCAAGTACGACATAATTTCCATAGTTTGCAAAGAAGTTCCGAAAATCAAAAGAAATTCTAGTAGAATCTGCAATAAAATCCAAGTGAGGATGTTGAAAAAATTTCGAAAATTTTTATAGAATACTTAGGAGTTTTTTCTGCTCAACAAAGAAGAACTTCCTGGTAAAATTCTTGATAGTTTTAAGCCGTAGTTCAGACTTTTACTTCAGTGGAATTCATAACATTTTTTATGGAGAAACGCAAGAGATTATTTCGGTCAAGTCATGCAAAAAAACGGTCAAGTCATGCAAAATCAAACTAGTGAACTCCGCTCAAAGCTGCTGTATATCGTTTTCGAAAAAAATAAATACAAAAGGTCTACGTAGACTATTGGTATACCCCCCCGTCCCCCTTCGTAGACTATCGTAGACTTTTTCGAAACCCCTCCCTCCCCCTAAAGAGTCTACGTGGTTTATGGACAGCCC
>NW_026941896.1:0-53688 GCF_024139115.2 Armigeres subalbatus
CGTTAAAGAGGGAAGTTCTTTCAAGTACCTGGCGAGCGGCGATCTGCTCTGTTGTTAGTACTGGTAAACGAAACCCAGATAACTGTTGTTGCGGTTGAAGTGTCCGTTGTCTTGCTAAGTTACCATTCATTGGCAACGAGTTTGCAGCTTGATGTAGTGGAGGGTTCGGAAGCGTTGCGTGATTGTTTTCTTCGAAGCTTGTCACCTGCCGAGGAAACACTAGTCCGCCCGCAGGATTAAACGGCATATCCGGATGCCCTGTCTTTGGGCGAGCACCGAGCCTTCCATTAGCCGGCTGCGGGGCTGGTAACGCTTCTTGAGACTGCGAAACTTGGTGTAAAGTTGGCTGTGAGCCGTTCCTTCCATCCTGTTCTGGGAAGCGCACGCTGCGCTCCAGCGATTGGGCAGGGAATTCTATATGGGAACGAATCACATTTTGAACCGATGTAGGTTCTAGATCACTCTTAAGTCGCATCGCTGCTGGAAGTGAAGCAGCGCGTGCAGGTGGGGAAGAAAATCGCTCTCCGGGAATGAGTGCTTGTAATGGTAGAGTCGAATGGATTGAATTGTGTGCACGCCAGTCCTTGGGGATGCGGTTGGGGAATTCCACAGCCGAGTCGAGCCATTTTGCTACCTTTTCCTTGCTATCGGAGACGGAACCGCTCCTACTACCCGCTTCAGCTATTTGTCGAATAAGCGCACTTTTTTTTCTCGAGAGATTGTTTCCGAATTTGTTGCTGGCGCTCCTGCACTTCCTTATCTTTGTACAGCTGTAATTCTCGCAGCTTTCGTTCCGCGTCCAACAGGCTTCTGCGTTCTTCGATCTTTCTCTGCATCTCGTCGATTTCTCGTTGCTGGATCTCCGCTTGTTCCTTTAGCTCTCGCTCTTCCAGCTGTTCTTGTGCCTCTACGACCTTGAGTTGGGCCTCAAGAACGGATCGTTCACTTGATGCAAGGCTTGGTACCTTCGATGAACCATATCTTTTCGCCGATGACCGAGTAGACCTGTCCGTCGGTGGAACGTGAAGACGGGAGCCACTTTTCGCTGTTTGGCCTCTATTCTTGCATCCTCTACAGTTGAATCTGAGATTCGAGAAATCCTCAATCGTAGCATCAACGCCAGCGCAGCTAAGATGCTGCCATTTGCGGCAATTGTCGCAGGCTATCATGCGTATTTCTGCCTGATCTGGGAGATCGCATGACTGACAGGTGTAAGTAAGCTCACCTTTCTCGCGAGATCGCTCCATTTGGCTACCCAGCAACAAAAATTCTTAAAGAAAATTGTAGATTATTCATCCAAAGTCTCAATAGCAAACTCCTGTATTGGGATGATAGTAAGCTTTAAGCTGCAATTTTAATCAGTTTCTGTTAGGGTACATAAAGTTTAATAGTTATATAATAAGCACTCACAATTTTGGTGAACCAATTTGCCGTTAAAGAGCGATTCTTTCGTGATTGAGCTAGGTACTTATAGATCTATGATTCAGAGTGAATATTGGTCCTGAATATAATAGCTGTGCAAAAAATACCTACTTCACTGTCTAATGAAAAGTTATACAATATGGGTTTCTAATAAGGACTCTATACGTAGGTTTCGTCGAATAATGCTAGAATAGACTTTTAAGTTGTTCAATTATTGTTTCACGCATATGATTCCAGTTCACCTACAAGATTTCAAATTATGCTAATTCCAATTATAGGTTTAAAATAAATTCAGCTATTCAACTTTTAACGATAACTTCTCTATCGACTTCAACATGCGGGTCTAGGATGATAACAATTATTCTTCATGTTGTTTGTTTTATTATCGCCTTTTACATATCATTCGCTGTGTCCATCAGAATTGCTTTGACGTTTCTGCTATTGACAGTCTTTCGCCGTCACCAATGGACAAGCGCCGCTGCTACGAGGGGACTCATCGCTACAGATGAACTTCTGGGGGAATTCTTAGATGAACCTTTGAAAGAATTCTAAGAGAAACTTCCGTAGGAATTTCCTGAAGAACTTCAATAGAATATATCGAAGGATCTTTCGGAGGGATTTTCGTTGTAATTTCCTTAGAAATTTCGGAGGAATTCAGAGGAAATTTTTTGTAATGAATTTTCAGGGTGGCATTTCTGAAGGAATTCCCAAAGGAACTTTCAAAGGAATTCCAAGAAGAACAACAGAATTCCAAGAGGAGTCCGGAACAGCTTCCATGGGAATATCCTGAAGAGCTTCTGGAGAAATTATAGGGGAATTTTACGGATGAATTCACGTAAGAACCATTGGAGATATTCCTAAGTGAACTTTCGTAGAACTTCCCAGAAGAACTTCTGGATAATCTTCTGTACGCATTTGCTTAAGAACTTCCAAAGGAATTTTTGAATGAATTTCCTAAAGTATGTCCGGAAGAATTACCGGAGGAACTTCCGGATGAATTTCTGGAGGAATTTCCTGAAGAGCACCCGATGAAATTTGCTAAAGAACTTCTGGAGTCATTTGTTGAGGAACTTTCGAAGAAGTTCCCAGAGGAGCATTTAACGGAGGAATTCTACTGAAAGTTTTGGATGAATTCCCGAAGGAATTCTTTGAGGAACTTCCGAAGGAAGTCCCGGAGGAGCTACTTGAGAAATTTCCAGATTAACTTCCAGAAGAATTGCCAGAATAACTTCCAAGAAGTTCTATGACGAACTTCCAGAAGAATTCCCAAATGAAATTTTAGGGGAATTCCTAGAGGAACTGTCGGAGGAATTCCCAGAGGGACTATCAATGGAATTCTTAGAGGAACTTCCGGAAAATGCCAAGAGGAGGAACTTCGGTAGGGATTCCCTGAAGAACTTAAAAATTCTCAATTCTATGAGCAACTTCCGTAGAGATTTTCGTAGAATCTTCCGGAGGATTGTCTAGAGGAACTTTCCGAAGAATTCGTGGAGGAACTTCCGAAGGAATTTCTAAAAAAAACTTCCAGAAGAATTCTAGAGACATTCCAAGAGGAAATTCCGTTGGAATTCCGAGTGGAATTTCCGGAGCAATCCACAGAGGAACTTCTAGAGGAATGCCTGGAGTAAATTCCGGAAGCTTTCAAATGAATTATTATAGAAATTCCCTGAAGAACTTCAAGAAATTTTCGGAGCAACTTCCAGAAGTTTTATTGGAAGAACTTCCTAAGGATCTACCGAAGGAATTTCTTGAGGAATTTTTGAAGATTTTTTTTTAAACTTCCAGAGGAATTCCCGGAGGTCAGTGTTGAAAAATGTCATTTGCATTCGTTTGTATAATTTTCCCAGAACTTTTTTCAGAAGGTAGCAATCAATTCATGTTGTATGACGAACTTATAGCGGTTAAATGGGCCTACAACTTTGTCTAACGAGACTTTGCTGTAAATATGTAATCTGGGGCGTGGGAGGCAAAATGTCATTCAAATGACATTATGTCAAATGACACGTGACATTTTGGAGAGTTTTCACTCTCCAGCCTTTGATGTTATACTTAGAGCAATGTACCCTTGGACAAAAATATAACCCTACTCAAGCATTATGAGTACATTCAAAATTATGGAAGAAATTTTGCTTCTAAAGAAAGTTATGAACAAATTAGTCAAATGACATGCAGATGACATTTTACAAGCCTACGGAGGTATTCTTGAGAAAAATTCCAGATATACTTCCTGTGGAATTACCAGAGTAATTTCCATAGGCATTCCCGAAGGAACTTTTGGAAAGAGTTTCTGGAGGAATTTCCAGACGAACTACTAGAAGAATTTGCGGAGGAATTCCAGAGGAATGTCCGAAAGAATTCCAAGAGGAACTTCCCGAGAAATTAAAGCGAAACTTCCGTAGTAATTCCTGGAGGTTCTTCCAGAGGAGCTTGCGCCACCAAGCGAATGAACTAAAATAACATGTTCTTTAATTCTTTATTACCGAGACTTTCATCCCGAGACTGGCTCGTCTCTCGAATAATATGTTCTTCATCAACAAATTTGATGACGACGACAACTTTCTAAATATTACGGATTCGAAACCAAACGAGTATTGCCACATATACTAATACCATCACCAAGCGGGATAGGTTTCAAAATAATATATGGTTAATAAAATGGTTTTGAGCTGCTGTAAAAATTGTAAATGACGGCAACTTTCTGAATATTACGGATTCAAATATTTAACTCAACGAGTTTTTATATACACTATCGCCGCCAAATGGACGAGTTCCGGAAATAATATGATTTTGCAACAGTATGGTATTGACCTCCTGAACAAGTTTTAGAAGACGACACCTTTCTAAATCTATGGATTGAGAAATATATTACTAATACTATCATGAACATCAAAGGCCATATTTTGGTCCGATCGGAGGTCTCGACATCTCAAAAAAATCTTTGATAGACAGGAAGATTTGTGAGGTCCCAAAATTGTTCAAATCGGATCACTAACGGCTGATACATATTTCGAATAATGGTCGTTCGTGAAAGTAAAACCTATCTCAGTCGGAGGAGTATTAATAAGATGTTTAATTACAATGTTTATTATAATACTTATACTATGTACTATCTACTGGTAATTTTCAAAATACAAAATACAATTTTAGCTCATTTATAGGCTCTCCATTATTTCGTTTACTAACAATTGTAGGGTGCAGAGTGTATGTAATGAAGAGTGGCGACACTGTCAGAATTGGACCAAAATTCATCTGTCATTCCCATACAATATCGTGTCCCAAACGAGCAGGAGACCTGTCAAATGCGGCACATGTCGCCACTCTTAATGACATACACTCTGGTAGTGTGTTTTAAATAATCGAAATTTATTTGTACCGTGTAGTTCGTGGGGAAGCGGCAGTTGATTTTTTTTGTTCATACAGTGAACAATCGGAATTCATTAGCGTTGCGAAGGTAATTCGCGTTGTTACTCTTCGCAATAAATAGAATCATGCAAAGCGAATGATGATTAATTCGGCAGTGCGTGGGGTTTGTTTTGTTTTGAATCGTTGCTTTCCGCGGCGGGAAGAAAGCAACGCATTTGTTTCGGTTGGGCTTTTTGTTTACGAAGTGTACACTGAGAAAAACATCTACCTACATAATGGATGCGTGGTTATAATGGTTATGTGTGCATCAGTTGAGTCGATGGTTTTTTGACAATAAAATTTTGTAGATTTTTGTAGCAAAGCGTGAATTTTAGTGGTATTTTTTTTTTCTGCAGTAGTGATCGAAATTTAAGTATACGCTTTGCTTCGAGAAACTGATTGATTGAGCACTCATCCCATGATTAAGTACTTTTTTTATGCTATCTCTTTTCGCTGCTGCGAAATTTACCCATTTTATGTTCAGGTGGTATAACTTGATGGCATAACTTATTAAACGAGCTATGCTATGCCTGAACTTAAAAAACTATGAGTTTTACAGCAGAGAGAAAGGGATAGCAAAGAAAAAGACCCATGGGTGACTTGAGTTTCAGCGTGTAAGGAAGATAGTTGACGGGCTTCTTGGCTGTGTAGATTGATGTTTAGTGTTTACATGCAATCAAAAGGCATTGTGCTGCATTACCATTCGTGCGATAAGTGCGATTACCACCTCAGTCGCTATACATTTTGTAAGGAAACATTGTTCCAGCCAGAGCCAAAGACGTTATATGCTGGTAACGTTGGTCCGTTATCTAGTGTGATGCTTCCTTTCAAGGGCGAAATGCTTACTGGTTTTGATTTTTGGTTGGTTTTGGTTCCATTGATTCCAGCAGAAGTTCCTCCAAGAATTCCTCTGAAAGTTTATCCAGAAATTCCTCCGGAAGGTCTTCCAGGACTCCTTCGAGGATATTCTGCGGATGTTACTCCAGGACTTCCCCGGGTGTTTCTTCAAGATTTCCTCCATGAGCTCCTTCAGAAATTCCTCCAGAAGTTTCTCCACGAATTACTTCGAAAGTTCTTCCAGAAACTCCCTTGGAAGTACCTCCAAGAATTCCTCCAGAAGAATCTTTGGGCATTTCTCCGAAGTTCCTACAGTCAGAAATCTTACCAGTTTCTCTAGCAATATCTCCAAAAGTACATGGGGCCGTCCAGAAACCACGTGGTCATGTATGGGGGGAGGGGGGTGGTTTGGAAAATGACCACGATAAGCCACATGGGGGAAGGGGGGTGTTGCTCTCGAACCACGTGGTTTTTTTTTTGCACGAAAAACTTTTGGTGAATAACAATAACGGTGTAAAATATACATATCATTGAATTTAATAATTTAATCATTAAACGCAAAGGGCATCTAAGGGCCGATGCCTACGTAGCGTCTTTTCAACTCAGCGTTAAAAAGACGTAGGTGTGCATCGAGAAAAATCGATAACGCAGCGTCGGTCGCATCGCCGTTGCATATCTGCATTGTTGACCGTCTTAGCCTAAGATCCTATATCCATACAAAAATAAACGAAAAACAGGTTATGCGATTCAGTTTCAATTTCCACAAAAAATTGGAAAGGAAAAATGGTAAAATATTTAAAAAAAATTCCTCCATAGATGGTTTGGCATCACGCCGCCGACACTTTTGCATCAGCGGACTGCAGCTATACAATTTTGAGTGTTCTTCTTGTTTTTACAATAATCCAAGAAAATCTTAAGAAGAAAAATTCAAAAGAATTCAGGAAAAATCAAGTAAAGAAATTTCCCCTGTAAAACTTTTGACGTTACTTCATACAATCCTGATAAAGTGCTGGCATTCAGATTTTTTTTTTGAACAATTCCCTCTGAAAATTTTTTCTTGGAAATTTTGCTACAAATTGATAATGAAAAAAAAACAAAACATCTCCAGTTTAAATTCCGAAATTTTTTCCTTAAAACTCCAGAAAAAATTCTGTCTGAAAAATTTAATAAATTTCTTTCGACAAGTTCTTCCTGAATCTTCGCCAGAAATTCTTCTTCATTTACATAAAAGTAGTTTTTTCGAACATTTTAAGGAGTGCACTTCAAAATGTTCAGTCTCCAGTTAGCCTTGCGAGCAAAAGGCGTAGGATTGCCAATCCGGAGATGACGAGTCTGATTCTCGTCCTTGTCTAGGATGTTTTCAGGTGGGAAACATTCTCGACACACCTAAATAGGTATAATGTATCCATCGTACTTGCTACACTAAAAATATATAATCGTGCAAATGGCTGGCATATAAAAGCTTTCAATTTTATAACTGAGGAAATGTTAATAGAATATACTAAGTTGAAAAGCAGACCAACTTCCAGTTGGAATATGGAGCCAATGCCACATGAAACACTTTGATATTTCCAAGTTGATTTTTTTTTTCAATTTTGGAATTTTGAAATGAAAATTTTCAGAATACTTTTGTTACGCCATTTGTTAATTAAATTCTTTCCAAGTATTTTTTTTTTATTCGAGGCATTATTTAGAATTTCCACGGAAGAGTCTATGGATTATCTTCAAAAAATTCTTTTGATTTTCAAAGAATAAATCTTCAGAATTCTCAAGGTTCATGTTTTTTTTAATCTGAAGAATTTTCTTTGAAGATTCATTAAAATTGCCCGGGATTTTGAAAAAAAATTTTAGAGATTCTTGTCTTGTCTTGTCTGGATTTTTTTCTAATTTATACTGGTAATTCTTCGCAATATGATGTTTATTGGAATTTTCATAGTAAATGTGCATTTCGGATCCTTCTACGGATTCTTCTAGTTCTTCAAAATTTCTACCGAACATTTTTCGGAGCTCTTCCACAGAATTTCGGAAAATGTCGTTGAAATTCTAAAGATATTCCGGGAGACTCCAAAGTTAATTTCTTTATCAATATTCCGAAAGGGTTTCCTTTGCAACTCCAGAATAATTATTCTTGAAAATTAAGAAGATCTTGGAATTTAAAATTAATCCAAGCAATAAATGTAGGCAATAATTTAGGCTTAGGCTTAAGAAGCCTAGTTTTTATGATATTGAATAATTAGGGATAATTGATCGAAAAAAAATAATAATGCACCTAAATGTTCTAAATACACAAAATTCTAGTAGTGCGTATGAAAAAGGTTATGACATAGAGAAGCTTGTATTTAAAAAAAATCAACATGAAATTCTAAATAAAAATGCTTTTTAAATTCATAAAAGGGTCTTTAGAACTAAGGAGATTCCTAAGATATGAAAAAAGTGGCAGTGTTCCAGAAAAAACACTCCAATTCCTAAAAACAATCTAGGTTAAAAAATAGTGTTATAATAACGATTGAAATTAAATTCCAAAACAACCCTCAACAACCCTTTTCAGTAATGATGGGTCATATATGCCCAACGTTTTTAGATTGTCTATAAAATCACAAAGAGTGACTAGGCCACCATTTTCTTCAGTAAAATTGTTCATCTAGATATTGGCTTTACAGAAAAATATGGAAGCTCAAATTTGACTGACCATGAAAACTCAGATATCCGAAACCTTGGGAAGATTTCGATTCTAAGAGCATGTAAATAAAGTTTAAATGTTTGAATCATTCTGAACACTCAGATATGATGGGTTATCCTGAACGTTAAGCCAGTGATTAATATTCAGGAATACGAGATGCTCAAGGTACTTCAAAATACTCTCAAGTTCAGCCCACGAATCTAACAGATCAATCAAGACGTTTTCCTTGGAAAATTATTCCAAAGAACCGTCAGAGTGACTGAGAAAATATTTTTAATATGGCATCATTGGCTTCCACGAGTCGATAACAAAATAAAATTTCAATGAAGAATTAGAAATTTTGAGAGATGAGCCAGCTCTGGATTGAAAATCTCTTTAGCAGAGCAACAAATAGAAATTTTCCATAATAAAATAAGAAATTTCCAATAAAGAACAATAATACACACAATAATAGTAAATTAGCACTTGTAAAAGCAAAAATTGCAATTATGAAATAAAAATTGTCCATAAAGAAATCAAAATGTTCTACGAAAAAATGCAAAAGTTTCATGAATAAATCAATGTTAGCAATGAACAATTCAAAAAAAAAAATTATAATTATTTATTTTTTAATTATTATATTTTGGAAAATTTCTAAACCATTATAAATTTTTCTCGAAATTTTCATAAGATATTCGCGAGTCTACATTTTTTTATATCCTCCTGCTGCAGTGAAGGTGTGCGAGTTCTAGATTTCCTAATACCTGATACACATTACAACATGATAACATCATCAAAATTTTCGACTTCATGAAAATTTATAATTTCCATCTTAAAATTGATCGGATTAACCATATGTTTTAGTTACACAAGGTTTTTTTTAATTTTTGTACTTGAAAAAAACCACGTGGTCATAGGAGGGAGAGGGGGGGTCTGTCAAATGACCACGATAAGCCACATGGGGGGAGGGGGGTTGAAAATCTTCAAAAATATGACCACGTGGTTTCTGGATGGCCCCCATTTGAATGTTTCTTAAAAACATCCTCCAAATATTTCTACAAGAATTCCTCTAGAAGTTCCTCTAGTAATTTCTCCGAAAGTTCATCCAGTAATTCTACAGAAAGTACATCCGGGAAGTCCTCAGAAATTTCCTTCTCGAACACTTCGAAGTCCTTCTGGCAGTTTCTGCAAAAGTTAATTCGAGAGAATTTTAATGGAATTCCTCCACATTTTTTTCAAGACGTCCTCCGTAAGTTCATCCAGAAATTCCTACAAAACTTCATCCAGTAATTCCCCTAAAGTTCCTCCAGGAGTTCTTTCGTAAGTACCTTCTGGATACTCCGGCAGTTCATAGAAGAAATTTCTGTAAATTACTTCAGAAATTCCTAAACTGTGCGGTAAGATGCGGAGCTACAAAGCAAGAGAATACTGAGAGTGGCTGGGTTCGATTCCCGGTCCGGTCTAGGAAATTTTCAGTTTGAAAATTGTCTCGACTTCCCTGGGCATAAAAGTATCATCGTGTTAGTCTCATGATATACGAATGCAAAAAATGGTAACTTGGCATAGAAACCTCACAGTTGATTACTGTGGAAGGGCTTAATGAACATTATGCTGCGAGGCGGCAATGTCCCAGTGTGCGATGTAATGCCAATAAGAATAAGAAGAATTCCTCTGGAACTTCCTCAAGGAATTTCTCCAGGATTTCCCCAGAAGTTTCTGCAGGGATTCCTGTGACAGTTGCTTCAGAGATTTATCTGGTAGTTTCAACAGTAATTCTTCATAGAATTTCTCTGGAAACTTCCTCCAAGGATTCCTCGGGAAATTCCCCCAAAAAGTCCTCAGGAAGTTCCTCCAGGAATTATTCCAGGAATTCCAAGGAAGTTTTTCCAGGAATTTCGCCGGAACTTCCTCCCGGAATTCTTCCAGAAGTTTCCCCAGAAATTCTTTTGAAGAATTTCTACGGAAGTTACTCCAGAAGTTCCTCCGGAAGCTTCTTCATGAAGTCCTCTGAAAGTTTCTCCAGGAATTGTTTCGTAAGTACATCCATAAATTCATTCGGAAATAGCACCAGGAACTTCTCCGGACAGTTCCTCAAGGAATTCCTCCAGGATTTCCCTGAAAGTTACTACAGAAATTCCTGTGACAGTTGCTTCAGAAATTTCTCTGGTAGTTTCAACAGAAATTCTCCATAGAATTTCTCCGATAACTTCCGCAAAGAAGTCCTCCGGAAGTTCCTCCAGAAATTCTTCCGGAAGTTCCTTCAAAAATTCCACGGAAGTTCTGCCAGGAAGTTCTGCCAGGAATTCCACGGAAGATCCTCCTGGAAATCCTCCAGAAGTTTCTCCAGAAGGTCTTTCGGATGTACTTCCAGCATAGCCTCCGGAAGTTACTTAAAGAATTCCTACGGAAGTTCCTCCAGGAATTCCTCCGGAAATTACGTCACGAATTCTTCCGGAAGTTCCTCCAGGAATTGTTTCGGAAGTACCTCCAGCAATTATTTTGGAAGCGTCAGAAAATCCTAGGAAGTTCCCTCAATCAATCCTCCGAAACATTGTCCAGGAAATTCCACGGATGTTAATCCCGGAATTACTTCGGAAGTTCCTCCAGAAATTCCTTAAGTAGTTCCTTCTGAAATTCCTTCAAAAGTTTCTCCAGGATCTCCTCCAAAAGTTCTTCCATGAATTCCTCCTGGAGATTCTCCAGGAATTCCTATGGAAATTTCTCCTTGTATTCCTCCATGAAAAACCTCTAGGAATTTCTGTTAAAGTTCCCTCAGGAATTTCTCCGGAAATCTTAGATGATCCTCTAGCAATAACTCCACAAGTACATTAGAAAGATTCTTAAGAAAATCTTTCATAAATTTCTACAAGAATTGCTCGAAAAATGTGCAATAATTTCTCCGGAAAAGACTAGACGAAGCAAGTACCTCCAGAAATGTCTCTGGAAGTTCCTCCAGGAATTCTTCCGACAGTACCTCGGGTAAGTTCTCTGATATATCCTACAAGAATAAAATAATGTCTCTGTAGCAATTATTTTGAAAGTTCATTCCAAAGAATATTGACCTCTCGATACTCACCCGTTGTAAAAATCACAATACTTTCCAAAAAAACCACAAGACTGCGGGATTGCGTGAGTGGTTCCGACTATGCGAGTTCCAAAAGGTTAAGAAATTCTCCAAAAATTCCTTCAAAGTTCTTCCAGGAATTTCTCCCAAAATTTTTCCAGGAATTCTTCGGGATATTTCTACAGAAATATTTCCAGGAACTCCTTCTCAAGTTCTTTCAATAATACCTACGAAAAACCATACAATAATTCCTCCGAAAAAATCCTCCTTTGGAGAATCCTACAAGAAAATTTCGGAAATATTTCTTGCGAGTTCTTCCAGGGTATCCATGATAAGCTCCTCCAGAAATTCCTCTGGAATTTCTTTAAAATATAACGTTGAAGTTCCTCTAGGAATTCTTGCAAAAGTTTATTCGGGAGAATTTCATGGAAATTCTCCTGGAATTTCTCCGAAAGTCCTCCAGAACATTTTTGGAGCATTTTTCGAAGGAATGGGTGAAGAAACTTCAAGAGGAATTCCTGAAGGAACTTCTGGAGGAGTTCCTGGAGAATCATCCGGAGAATTTCCTAGAGGAACATTCGGAGGAATTCTTGAAAGAACTTTCGGAAGATTTTCTGGAGGTACCTGAAAAACCATTCCTGGAAGTACTTGCGTAACATTTTCTTGAGGAGTCTAGCGCGTAAAAACGTCTAGCTCACGTTTAATGCACTTATCCTAAACCGATTTCCTTGCCCAAAATCTCGCTCAAAATACTTTTTTTTTACCGCACGAGAAAGGCATCATCACCGCTAGGTGGATTAATCTGAGTTTTTTGGAAAGTATTCTGATTTTTACAACGGAGTGAGTATCGAGAGGGGGGCCCTCCTTAGGCGTGCGGTAAGACGCGCGGCTACAAAGCAAGACCATGCTGAGGGTGGCTGGGTTCGATTCCCGGTGCCGGTCTAGCCAATTTTCGGATTGGAAATTGTCTCGACTTCTCTGGGCTTAAAAGTATCATCGTGTTAGCCTCATGATATACGAATGCAAAAATGGTAACCTGGCTTAGAAACCTCGCAGTTAATAACTGTGAAAGTGCTTAATGAACACTAAGCTGCGAGGCGGCTCTGTCCCAGTGTAGGGATGTAATGCCAAATAAGAAGAAGAAGAAGTAAGAAGAAGAGTATCGAGAGGTCAATATTCTTTGGAATGAACTTTCAAAAGAATTGCTTCAGAAACATTATTTTATTTTTGAAGGATATATCAGAGAACTTACCCGAGGTACTGTCGGAAGAATTCCTGGAGGAACTTACAGAGACATTTCTGGAGGTACTTGCTCCGTCTAGTCTTTTCCGGAGGAATTATTGCACTGGACCAACTTGAGGAAAAATAGTTATATTGGTTTCAAGAGGAATTTCTCCATGAACTTACGGAGGATTTTTTGTAGAAATTTCTGGAGGATTTTCTCAAGAAACTTTCAGTGTTTATGTGGAGATATTGCTAAAGGGTTGATTTCCAGATAAATGATTGAGGTTACTTCGGAGGACTGGCTTGAAGGAATTTTCGGGTAACTCCTGATTCTTCTAGAAGAGTTCTTGTATGAATTCCATGGAGGTACATACAGAAAGAATTCATGGGAAACTTTCAGAAGAATCCCTGGTGGAATTTCGTAGTAATTGCCGGAAGAATTTCAGATGAACTTTTCAGATATTGCTATTGGAAGTCCATGGTTTTCATGGTTTTTGAAATAAATTCCATAGTACTTCCTGGAGTTACTTTCGAAGGAATTCTGAAGGAACTTTCAAAGGATTTCCTGAAAAAACTCGTAGATAAACTTTCGGAGAATTTCCTGTAGGATGCCGAAAGTATTCCTGAATGAACTTTCGGAGAAATTTCTTCAGAAACTTACGGAGGAATACCTGGAGGAACTTGTAATTCCTGGAGAATCTTCCGAAGATACTTCCAGAAAATCACTTGGATGTTCTTCCGGAGGAATACGAGGAGGAACTACCGGAGGAAATTTCTGGAGAAAACTTCCGGAGGAATCCCTGATGGAATTACAAAGGAATTCAGTGACTTCGAAGGTAGTAGGTAGTAAGGAACTTCCAGAGGCTATCAAGAGGTACTTCCCAAAGACTTTCTGGAGAAATTTCAGGAGAAATTCTTGGAGAATGTTCCGGAGGAGTTACTAGATGAATTTCTGGAGCACTTTTTAGAGAAATTTTCGAAGAAATTTTATAAACAATTCCTGTTTAAACTAATGGAGAATTTCCTGAAGTAACTGTCATAGGAATTCATGGAGTAGCTTCCTGCGAAATCCTAGAGAAATTTTTATGGATCTTTCAGAGGTTTCTGGAGAAACTTCCGGAGGAATACCTGAAGTAACTTCCAGAAGAGTTCTTGAATGAACTTCCGGAGTATTTCCTGGAGGGAATTACGAAAGTATTCCTGGAGGATGTTCTGGAGGACTTTCGGAGAAATTCCAGGAGAATTACCATGAAATTCTTCCGAATAAACTTTTGCAAGAATTCCTAGAGGAACTTCAACGTTATATTTGAAAGAAATTCCAGAAGAATTCCTGGAGGTGCTATCGTAGGATACCCTGGAAGAACTCGCAGACATATTTCCAAAATTATCTTGTAGGATTCTCCAAAGGAGGATTCTTTTCCGGAGGAATTATTGTATGGTTTTCCGTAGGTATTATTAAAGAACTTGAGAAGGAGTTCCTGGGAATATTTCTAGAAATATCCCGAAGAATTCCTGGAAAAATTTTGGGAGGAATTCCTGGAGGAACTTTTGAAGGAATTTTTGGAGAATTTCCCTAACCTTTTGGAACTCGCATAGTCCGGAACCACTCACTGCGGGTCTTGTGGTTTTTTGGAAAGTATTGTGATTTTTACAACGGAGTGAGTATCGAGTGGTCAATATTCTTTGGAATGAACTATCAAAAGAATTGCTACAGAGACATGGAGGTATTCTTGAAGGATATATCAGAGAATTTACCCCAGGTACTGTCGGAAGAATTCCTGGAGGAAATTCCAGAGACATTTCTGGAGGTACTTGCCCTCCGTCTAGTCTTTTCTGGAGGAATTATTGCACATTTTTCGGAGGAATTCTTGTAGAAATTTATGAAGGATTTTCTTAAGAATATTTCTAATGTACTTGTGGAATTATTACTAGAGGATCATCTAAGATTTCCAGAGAAATTCCTGAGGAAACTTTAACAGAAATTCCTAGAGGTTTTTCATGGAGGAATTCAAGGAGGGATTTACAGAGAGATTCCTGGAGAATCTCCAGGAGGAATTCATGGAAGAACTTTTGGAGGTGATCCTGGAGAAATTTTTGAAGGAATTTCAGAAGGAACTACTTAAAGAATTTCTGGAGGAACTTCCGTAATAATTCCGGGATTAACATTCGCGGAATTTCCTGGACAATGTTTCGGAAGATTGATTGAGGGAACTTCTGGAGGATTTCCTGGCGCTTCCAAAATAATTGCTGGAGGTACTTGCGAAACAATTCCTGGAGGAACTTCCGGAAGAATATCTGGACTAACCTCTGGAGTAACTCCTGGAGTGACTTCTGGAGGAATTCGTGGCATAATTTCCGGAGGAATTCCTGGAGGAACTTCCATAGGAACTCTTTAAGTAACTTCCGGAGGCTATTCTGGAAGTACATCCGAAAGACCTTCTGGAGAAACCTTCTGGAGGATTTCCAGGAGGATCTTCCAGTGAAATTCTTGGCAGAACTTCCGAGGAATTTTTGAAGGAACTTCCGGAAAAAAATATGGAGGAACTTCCTGAAGAATTTCTGGAGGAACTTCCGGAGGACTTCTTTGCGGAAGTTATCGGAGAAATTCTATGGAGAATTCCTGTTGAAACTACCAGAGAAATTTCTGAAGCAACTGTCACAGGAATTTCTGTAGTAACTTTCAGGGAAATTCTGGAGGAATTCCTTGAGGAACTGTCCGGAGAAGTCCTGGTGCTATTTCCGAATGAATTCATGGATGTACTTCCGAAACAATTCCTGGAGGAAATTTCAGAGGACTTCATGAAGAAGCTTCCGGAGGAACTCCTGGAGCAACTTCCGTAGAAATTCTTCAAAAGAATTTCTGGGGAAACTTCTGAAAGAATTCCGGGAGGAAGTTCCGGCGGAATTCCTGGAAAAACTTCCTTGGAATTCCTGAAAATTTTCCGGAATAATTCCTGGAGGAACTTCCTGAGGACTTCTTGGGATTCCTTCCGGAAATTCCTCCAGGAATTCCTCCGGAAGTTCCTCCAGGGATTCCTCCGGAAGTTCCTCCAGGAATTCCTCCGGAAGTTCCTCCAGGAATTTCTCCAGAACTTCCTCCAGGAATTCCTCCAGGAATTCCCCAAAAGTTACTCCAGGAAGTTCCTCCAGGAATTTCTCCGGAAGTTGCTCCCGGAATTCGTACGGAAGTTCCTCCAAGAATTCTTGCGAAAGTTCCTCCAGGAATTCCTCCGGAAGTTCCTCCAGGAATTCTCCCGGAAGTTCCTGCAGGAATTCCTCCGAAAGTTCCTCCAGGATTTTCTCCGGAAGTTCCTCCAGAAATTCCTCCGGAAGTTCCTCCAGGAATTCCTACGAAAGTTCCTCCAGGAATTGTCCCGGAAGTTCCTCCAGGAATTCTCTCGGAAGTTCCTCCAGGAACTCCGCCGGAAGTTCCTTCAGGAATTACGCCGGAAGTTCCTCAGGAATTTTCTCCAGGAATTCCTCAGGAAGTTTCTTCCAACATTCCTCCGGAAGTTCCTCTCGACATTCCTCCGAGAGTTCCTCCAGGAATTGATAGAACTTGCGTGTTTCGTGAGAACGGCACAGCTGTTCCATCTCCTCCTCGCTTCTTCCAGGTGGCGTTTCTTCTCCTGAAAAAGGCGGGTTTGTTTTCTCCGCTTTCGTCTATAACGTTCCACGTTCTGCCGGGTACCTTGCTGCAGGGCGACCGCCCGCGCTGCGTCCTTCTCCTTCAGAATCTGTCTGCACTCTTCGTCGAACCAATCGTTCCGTCGAATTCGTCCCATTTATCCGACGTTGTTCTCCTCTGCGTCGTTAATGGCTGCTTTGACTGTATTACAGCAGTCCTTAAGAGGGGCCCCATCGAGCTCACCCTCTTCCGGCAACGCTGCCTCGAGCTCAGCCGGTGGGCGCTGAACTTCCCAATAGTTGGTCTCAACTCCTCCTCTTGGCCAACCTGAGCGTTCAAATCTCCTATGATGATTTTGACATCGTGGCTTGGGCAGTTGTCGTACTACGTTCCAGCTACGTGTAGAATGCGTCCTTATCATCATCAGTGCTTCCGGAGTGTGGGCTATGGACGTTGATTATACTGAAGTTGAAGAACCGGCCTTTGATCCTTAACCTGCTCAGTATTTTATTGATCGGCCACCACACGAACACGCGCCTTTGCATATAGCCCATCACTATGATCACTATGTACTTACGAAAGGCGGAGACGAGCCAGCCTTGGGCTGAAAGTCTCCCTAATAAAGACACACACAAAAAAAACTTACGAATGAATTCCTGCATGAACTTTCTGCAGAATCCCTGGAGGAACTTTCGGGAGAATTCTTGGAAGAACTTCCGTGGATTTCTTGGAGGATCTTCCAGAGGAATTCCTGGAGGATCCTCCTGCACTATTCTGGGGGACTAGTTGGCGAAACTTCCGAAAGAATCCTAAACAAAACTTTCAGAGGAATTTTCTTAAAACACTTTAGAATGTTTTTTGCAGGAATTGCTTATGGGACTTCCAGGCTTTCTTGAAGGAAATTTCAGAGGACTTCCCGGAGAAATTTACGCAGGAATTCCTGGAGGCACTTTCGGAGAAACTCTTGGAGGATCTTTCGGAGGAATTCGTGAAGAAATTTGCGGAGGAATTTCTGGAGAAATTATTGGAGAAACATCCACATAATTCCTGGAGAAACTTTCGAATGAATTCTTGAAGGAACATTCAGAGGATTTCCTGATGATACCCCCAAAACAATTTCTTCGAAGAAATTCTTGAGGGAACTTCCGGACGAATTCCTGAAGGAACTTCCGGACGAATTTCTGGAGGAACTTTCGTACGAATTTCTGAAAGAACTTCCGGAGGAATTCCTGGAGGAACTTCCGGAGGAATTCCTGGAGGAACTTCCGGAGCAACTTTCAGAGGACTTCATGAAGAAGCTTCCGGAGGAACTCCTGGAGCAACTACCGTAGAAATTCTTCAAAAGAATTTCTGGGGAAACTTCAGGAAGAATTCCAGGAGGAAGTTCCGGCGGAATTCCTGGAAAAACATCCTTGGAATTCCTGGAAATTTTCCGGAATAATTCCTGGAGGAACTTCCTGAGGACTTCTTGGGATTCCTTCCGGAAATTCGTCCAGGAATTCCTCCGGAAGTTCCTCCAGGAATTTCTCCAGAACTTCCTCCAGGAATTCCTCCGGAAGTTCCTCCAAGAATTCCTCCGAAAGTTACTCCAGGAAGTTCCTCCAGGAATTTCTCCGGAAGTTACTCCAAGAAGTTCCTCCAGGAATTCCTCCGAAAGTTCCTCCAGGAATTCCTCCGTAAGTTCCTCCAGGATTTTCTCCAGAACTTCCTCCAGGAATTCCTCCGAAAGTTACTCCAGGAAGTTCCTCCAGAAATTCGTCCGGAAGTTACTCCATGAAGTTCCTCCAGGAATTCCTCCGAAAGTTCCTCCAGGAATTCTTCCGGAAGTTCCTCCAGGAATTCCTCCGGAAGTTCCTCCAGGAATTCCTCCGAAAGTTACTCCAAGAAGTTCCTCCAGGAATTCCTCCGGAAGTTCCTCCAGGAATTCCTCCGGAAGTTCCTCCAGGAATTCCGCCGGAAGTTCCTCCAGGAATTGTCCCGGAAGTTCCTCCAGGAATTGTCCTGGAAGTTCCTCCAGGAATTCTCCCGGAAGTTCCTCCAGAAAGTTCTTCCAGGAACTCCGCCGGAAGTTCCTCAGGAATTTTCTCCAGGAATTCCTCAGAAAGTTCCTTCCGACATTCCTCCGGAAGTTCCTCTCGACATTCCTCCGAGAGTTCCTTCCGGAGGAATTCCTGGAGGAACCTCCGGAGGAATTCCTGGAGGAACTTCCGGAGGAATTCCTGGAGGAACTTCTGGAGGAATTCCTGGTGGAACTTCCGGAGGAATTCCTGGTGGAACTTCCGGAGGAATTCCTGGAGGAACTTCCGGAGGAATTCCTGGAGGAACTTCCGGAGGAATTCCTGAAGGAACTTCCGGAGGGATTCCTGGAGGAACTTCCGGAGGGATTCCTGGAGGAACTTCCGGAGGAATTCCTGGAGGAACTTCCGGAGGAATCCCTGGAGGAACTTCCGGAGGAATTCCTGGAGGAACTTCCGGAGGAATTCCTGGCGGAACTTCCGGAGGAATTCCTGGAGGAACTTCCGGAGGAATTCCTGGAGGAACTTCCGAGGAATTCCTGGAGGAACTTCGGAGGAATTCCTGGAGGAACTTCCGGAGGAATTCCTGGAGGAACTTCGGAGGAATTCCTGGAGGAACTTCCGGAGGAATTCCTGGAGGAACTTCCGGAGGAATTTCTTGAGGAGCACTCGGAGGAATTCCTGGAGGAACTTCCGGAGGAATTCCTGGAGGAACTTCCGGAGGAATTCTGGAGGAACTCGGAGGAATTCCTGGAGGAACTTCCAGGAGAATTCCTGGAGGAACTTCCGGAGGAATTCCTAGTGAACTTCCCGGAGGAATTCCTGGAGGAACTTCCGGAGGAATTCCTGGAGGAACTTCGGAGGAATTCCTGGAGGAGCTTCCGGAGGAATTTCTGGAGGAACTTCCGGAGGAATTCCTAGAGGAACTTCCGGAGGAATTCCTAGAGAACTTCCGGAGGAATTCCTGGAGGAACTTCCGGAGGAATTCCTGGAGGAACTTCCGGAGGAATTCCTGGAGGAACTTCCGGAGGAATTCCTGGAGGAACTTCCGGAGGAATTCCTAAAGGAACTTCCGGAGGAATTCCTAAAGGAACTTTCGGAGGAATTCCTGGAGGAACTTCCGGAGGAATTCCTGGAGGAACTTCCGGAGGAATTCCTGGAGGAACTTCCGGAGGAATTCCTGGAGGAACTTCCGGAGGAATTCCTGGAGGAACTTCCGAAGGAATTCCTGGAGGAACTTTCGAAGGAATTCCTGGAGGAACTTCCGAAGGAATTCCTGGAGGAACTTCCGAAGGAATTCCTGGAGGAACTTTCAAAGGAATTCCAGGAGAAACTTCGGGAGCAATTTCTGGAGGAACTTCTGGAGCAATTCCTGGAAGAACTTCCGGAGGAATTCCCGGAGGAACTTCGGAGGAATTCCTGGAGGAACTTCGGAGGAATTCCTGGAGGAACTTCCGGAGGAATTCTGGAGGAACTCGAGGAACTTCCGGAGGAATTCCTGGAGGAACTTCCAGGAGGAATTCCTGGAGGAACTTCCGGAGGAATTCCTGGAGGAACTTCGGAGGAATTCCTGGAGGAACTTCCGGAGGAATTCCTGGAGGAACTTCCGGAGGAATTCCTGGAGGAACTTCCGGAGGAATTCCTGGAGGAACTTCCGGAGGAATTCCTGGAGGAACTTCCGGAGGAATTCCTGGAGGAACTTCCGGAGGAATTCCTGGAGGAACTTCCGGAGGAATTCTGGAGGAACTTCCGGAGGAATTCCTGGAGGAACTTCCGGAGGAATTCCTGGAGGAACTTCCGGAGGAATTCCTGGAGGAACTTCCGGAGGAATTCCTGGAGGAACTTCCGAAGGAATTCCTGGAGAAACTTCCGAAGGAATTCCTTGAGGAACTTTCGGAGGAATTCCTGGAGGAACTTCCGGAGGAATTCCTGGAGGAACTTCCGGAGGAATTCCTGGAGGAACTTCCGGAGGAATTCCTGGAGAAACTTCCGGAGGAATTCCTGGAGGAACTTCCGGAGGAATTCCTGGAGGAACTTCCGGAGGAATTCCTGGAGAAACTTCCGGAGGAATTCCTGGAGGAAATTTCGGAGGAATTCCTGGAGGAACTTCCGGAGGAATTCCTGGAGGAACTTCCCGAGGAATTCCTGGAGGAGCTTCCCGAAAAATTCCTGGAGGATCTTCCTGAAAAATTTCTGGAAAACTTCCCGAGGAATTTCTGGTGGAACTTCCCGAGGAATTCCTGGAGGAACTTCCCGAGGAATTCCTGGAGGAATTTCCCGAGGAATTCCTGGAGGAACTTCCCAAGGAATTTCTGGAGGAACTTCTCCGAAGAATTCCTGGAGGAACTTCCCGAGGAATTCCTGGAGGAACTTCCCGAGGAATTCCTGGAGGAACTTCCCGAGGAATTCCTGGAGGAACTTCCCGAGGAATTCCTGGAGGAACTTCCGGAGGAATTCCTGGAGGAACTCTCAGAGGAATGTCGAGGGGAACTTCCAGAGGAATGTCGGAAGGAACTTCTTGAGGGATTCCTGGAAAAAAAATCATGAAGAACTTCCTGAGGAATTCCTGGAAAAAAATCATGAAGAACTTCCGGAGAAACTCTTCCGGAAGTTCCTCCAGAAATTCCTCTGGAAGTTCTTCCAGGAAGTTCCTCCAGGAATTCCTCCGGAAGTTCCTCAGGAATTCTCTCCAGGAATTCCTCAGGAAGTTTCTTCCGACATTCCTCCGGAAGTTCCTTCCGACATTCCTCCGAGAGTTCCTCCCGACATTCCTCCGGAAGTTACTCCAGGAATTCCGCCAGAAGTTCCTCCAGGAATTCTTCCGGAAGTTCCCTCAAGAATTTCTTCGAATAAATTGTTTTCAGGGTACCACCATGAAATCCTCTGAATGTTCCTTCAAGAATTCATTCGAAAGTTTCTCCAGGAATTTATGTTAATGTTTCTCCAATAATTTCTCCAGAAATTCCTCCGCAAGTTTCTTCACGAATTCATTCGAAAGATGCTCCCTCCGAAAGCTCCTCCAGGAATTCCTCCGCAAGTTCCTCCGGGAAGTCATCTGAAGTTTCCTTGAAGAAAGCCTCGTAGTCCTGTAAGCAATTCTTGCAAAAATCATTCTAAAGTGTTTTGAAAATTCCTCCGAAAGTTTTTTTTAGGATTTATTCGGAAGTTCCGCCAACCAATCCCCGGGAATAGTTCAGGAGGATCCTCCAGGAATTCCTCCCTAAGATCCTCCGGAAGATCCTTTAAGAAATCCACGGAAGTTCTTCCAGGAATTCTGCCGAAAGTTCATGCGGGAATACTTTCGTATATGCGTAGTGATCATAGTGAAGGGCGATATGCAAAGGCGCGTGATCGAGTGGTGGCCGATCAATGAAAGAATGTGCAGGTTGAGAATCAAAGGCCGATTCTTCAACTTCAGCATAATCAACGTCCATAGCCTACACTCCGGAAGCACTGATGATGATAAGGACGCATTCTACGCGCAGCTGGAACGCTCAGGATGGCCAAGAGGAGGAGTTTAGACCAACTATTGGGAAGTTCAGCGCCCACCGGCCGATCTCGAAGCAGCGTTGCCGGAAGATGGGGCCCCTCTTGAGGACTGCTGGAATACAGTCAAAGCAGCCATTAACGACGCAGAGCAGAACAACGTCGAGTAAATGGGACGAATTCGACAGAACAATTGGTTCGACGAAGAGTGCAGGCAGATTCTGAAGAAGAAGGATGCAGCGCGGGCGGTCGCCCTGCAGCAAGGTATTCGGCAGAACGTGGAACGTTAGACGAAAGCGGAGATAGCAGACCCGCCTTTTTCAGGAGAAGAAACGCCGCCTGGAAAAAGCGGCGAGGAGATGGAACAGCTGTGTCGTTATCAAGAAACACGCAAGTTCTATCAGAAGCTCAACGCATCCGGCATAGACTTCGTGCCGCGAGCCAAAATGTGCAGGGATAAGGACGGGAGCATCTTGACGGACGAACATGTGGTGATCGAAAGGTAGAAGCAGCTCTACAAGGAACATTTGAATGTCGCTGAGAGTACAGGCAGTGAAAGTCAAGGCAGCGGAGGAGATGACTACGTCAGTTCAGCGGACGATGGAAGCCAACCAGCCCCTACCTTGAACTGGTAAGCTGGTAAGGATAGAATCGGAGATGAGCTCATCAAGATAGGCTCGGGAAAGCTAGCCACTTGTCTGCACAAACTGATAGTCAGAATCTGGGAAACTGAACAGCTTGCGGACGAGTGGAAGGAAGGGATTATATGCCCCATCTACAAGAAAGGCGACAAGCTAGAATGTGGGACTTTCGAGCGATCACATCCGTAATGCCGCCTACAAAGTGATATCCCAGATCATCTTCCGACGTCTGTAACCACTAAAGAATGAGTTCGTGGGAAGTTATCAAGGCGGCTTCGTTGACGGCCGCTCGACAACGGACCAGATCTTTACTGTACGGCAAATTCTTCAAAAATGCCGTGAATACCAGTTTCCAACGCACCATCTGTTCGTTGATTTCAAGGCGGCATACGACAGTATGGACCGCGTAGAGCTATGAAAATTATGGACGAGAACAGCTTCCATGAAAAGCTTACCAGACTGATCAAAGCAACGGCGGATGGTGTGCAAAACTGTGAGAAGATTTCGGGCGAACACTCCATTGCGTTCGAATCGCGCCGACAAGACAATACAAGGTGATCGATTTTCGTGCCTGTTGTTCAACATTGCGCTAGAAGGTGTCATGCGGAGAGCCGGGGTACGATTTCCAACAGATCCAGCCGAACATTTGCAAAGGTGGCAGAACTGTACACCCGCCTGAAACGTGAAGCAACAAAAGTTGGACTGGTGGTGAATGCGTCAAAGACAAAGTACATGCTTGTGGGCGGAACCGCGCGCGATTTGTAAGTAAAGTATTCCGCTCGGTGTTCCGGACGACGTTTCCCGTTATTTTTATAATCACAAACATCCGGATTGCACCCGGAGAATGTGCGGGTGATCCTCCCCGTGCTTTCCATAATCCTAAACATCCGGATTGTCTAATTCCTGCAGCGGAACAACAAATGCATTTTTGGAACTAACAAATTCGTGCTGAAAACATTAAAATTAACGCGAGCGGATTCCCCCTCCGTCACGCAAATTAACCGGGTCTTTTGGAGTGCTTTTCCGGTCTTTCCATACACAAATCCATCCAGATCGATCTGCCCCTGCACCGGAACACCGATCGCCTTCTGGAGATCAACATTTTTTTGTCGAAAATAGAAAAAAAAAATCCCCCCGCGATTTGTAAACAAAATGTTCCGCTCGGTGTTCCGGACGGTGTTTCCCGTTATTTTTATAATCGCAAACATCCGGATTGCACCCGGAGAATGTGCGGGTGACCCTCCCCGTGCTTCCCATAATCATAAACATCCGGATTGTCTGATTCCTACAGCGGAGCAAAAAATGCATTTTTGGAACTAACAAATTCCTGCTGAAAACATTGAAATTAAAGGCTTCCCCAAACCTAAGCGATTTCATCGCCGCGACGGCGACAACTAGTCGCCGCGATTCTATCGTTGGGTCGCTGCAGGCAATACTCTATTTACGCTTCCACACCAACGGCGACAGAATCGCTGTTGCCAAGCGATAGAATCGCGTCGCGACTGTCGTGTCGCGTGTGTTTGGGGGAACCTTAATGGAACGTACACACGGCCAAGCAGTTTGACCAACATTGACTCCACCTTCCGTTTATTCCAACATCCATCAAGTTTTATCAACAGCGACACGAACAATCAATTTATTCGACCAACAATATCACACACGAACGACCGAAGCACCAACTCGAGCACCAACCATCAAAAAATATATGGGGGTTTGTGCAACTTCACTACAAATGCTCAAACATGTTTGGCGAACCTTGACTCCACCCGACAACTCAAACCAAAATCAAACCGTTTTAATTTTTCCAACCAGGCCGCCAACTGTCAAATGGTTGTTCGAACAACTTCACACACGTTCAAACAAAGCAGCAACCGAAGCGATTTCTTGGGGGCGGAGTCAATGTTCGTCAAACTGCTTGACTGGTGTGTACGTTGCATAACGCGAGCGGATTCCCCCTCCGTCACGCAAACTAACTGAGTCTTTTGGATTGCTTTTCCGGTCTTTCCAAACATAAATCCGTCCAGATCGATCTGCCCCAGCACCGGAACACCGAACGCCTTCTGGAAATCAACAAATTTCTGTCGAAAATGAGAAAAAAAATCCCCCCGCGATTTGTAAACAAAATGTTCCGCTCGGTGTTCCGGACGGCGTTTCGCGCTATTTTTATAATCGCAAAAATCCGGATTGCACCCGGAGAATGTGCGGGTGACCCTCCCCGTGCTTCCCATAATCCTAAACATCCGGATTGTCTGATTCCTGCAGCGGAACAACAAATGCATTTTTGGAACTAACAAATTCCTGCTGAAAACATTGAAATTAACGCGAGCGGATTCCCCCTCCGTCACGCAAACTAACCGAGTCTTTTGGATTGCTTTTCCGGTCTTTCCAAACATAAATCCGTCCAGATCGATCTGCCCCAGCACCGGAACACCGAACGCCTTCTGGAAATCAACAAATTTCTGTCGAAAATGAGAAAAAAAATCCCCCCGCGATTTGTAAACAAAATGTTCCGCTCGGTGTTCCGGACGGCGTTTCGCGCTATTTTTATAATCGCAAACATCCGGATTGCACCTGGAGAATGTGCAGGTGACCCTCCCGTGCTTCCCATAATCCTAAACATCCGGATTGTCTGATTCCTGCAGCGGAACAACAAATGCATTTTGGAACTAACAAATTCCTGCTGAAAACATTGAAATTAACGCGAGCGGATTCCCCCTCCGTCACGCAAACTAACCGAGTCTTTTGGATTGCTTTTCCGGTCTTTCCAAACATAAATCCGTCCAGATCGATCTGCCCCAGCACCGGAACACCGAACGCCTTCTGGAAATCAACAAATTTCTGTCGAAAATAAAAAAAAAATCCCCCCGCGATTTGTAAACAAAATGTTCCGCTCGGTGTTCCGGACGGTGTTTCCCGTTATTTTTATAATCGCAAACATCCGGATTGCACCCGGAGAATGTGCGGGTGACCCTCCCCGTGCTTCCCATAATCCTAAACATCCGGATTGTCTGATTCCTGCAGCGGAACAACAAATGCATTTTTGGAACTAACAAATTCCTGCTGAAAACATTGAAATTAACGCGAGCGGATTCCCCCTCCGTCACGCAAACTAACCGAGTCTGTTGGATTGCTTTTCCGGTCTTTCCAAACATAAATCCGTCCAGATCGATCTGCCCCAGCACCGGAACACCGAACGCCTTCTGGAAATCAACAAATTTCCGTCGAAAATGAGAAAAAAAATCCCCCCGCGATTTGTAAACAAAATGTTCCGCTCGGTGTTCCGGACGGCGTTTCGCGCTATTTTTATACTCGCAAAAATCCGGATTGCACCCGGAGAATGTGCGGGTGACCCTCCCCGTGCTTCCCATAATCCTAAACATCCGGATTGTCTGATTCCTGCAGCGGAACAACAAATGCATTTTTGGAACTAACAAATTCCTGCTGAAAACATTGAAATTAACGCGAGCGGATTCCCCCTCCGTCACGCAAACTAACCGAGTCTGTTGGATTGCTTTTCCGGTCTTTCCAAACATAAATCCGTCCAGATCGATCTGCCCCAGCACCGGAACACCGAACGCCTTCTGGAAATCAACAAATTTCTGTCGAAAATGAGAAAAAAAATCCCCCCGCGATTTGTAAACAAAATGTTCCGCTCGGTGTTCCGGACGGCGTTTCCCGTTATTTTCATAATCGCAAACATCCGGATTGCACCCGGAGAATGTGCGGGTGACCCTCCCCGTGCTTCCCATAATCCTAAACATCCGGATTGTCTGATTCTTCTTGCCTTCTGGAAATCAACAAATTTCTGTCGAAAATGAGAAAAAAAATCCCCCCGCGATTTGTAAACAAAATGTTCCGCTCGGTGTTCCGGACGGCGTTTCGCGCTATTTTTATAATCGCAAACATCCGGATTGCACCCGGAGAATGTGCGGGTGATCCTCCCCATGCTTCCCATAATCCTAAACATCCGGATTGTCTGATTCCTGCAGCGGAACAACAAATGCATTTTTGGAACTAACAAATTCCTGCTGAAAACATTGAAATTAACGCGAGCGGATTCCCCCTCCGTCACGCAAACTAACCGAGTCTTTTTGATTGCTTTTCCGGTCTTTCCAAACATAAATCCGTCCAGATCGATCTGCCCCAGCACCGGAACACCGAACGCCTTCTTGAAATCAACAAATTTCCGTCGAAAATGAGAAAAAAATCCCCCGCGATTTGTAAACAAAATGTTCCGCTCGGTGTTCCGGACGGCGTTTCGCGCTATTTTTATACTCGCAAAATCCGGATTGCACCCGGAGAATGTGCGGGTGACCCTCCCCGTGCTTCCCATAATCCTAAACATCCGGATTGTCTGATTCCTGCAGCGGAACAACAAATGCATTTTTGGAACTAACAAATTCCTGCTGAAAACATTGAAATTAATGCGAGCGGATTCCCCTCCGTCACGCAAACTAACCGAGTCTGTTGGATTGCTTTCCGGTCTTTCCAAACATAAATCCGTCCAGATCGATCTGCCCCAGCACCGGAACACCGAACGCCTTCTGGAAATCAACAAATTTCTGTCGAAATGAGAAAAAAAATCCTCCCGCGATTTGTAAACAAAATGTTCCGCTGGTGTTCCGGACGGCGTTTGCCTTATTTCATAATCGCAAACATCCGGATTGCACCTGGAGAATGTGCGGGTGACCTCCCGTGCTTCCCATAATCCTAAACATCCGGATTGTCTGATTCTTCTTGCCTTCTGAAATCAACAAATTTCTGTCGAAAATGAGAAAAAAATCCCCCGCAGATTTGTAAACAAATGTTCCGCTCGGTGTTCCGGACGGCGTTTCGCGCTATTTTATAATCGCAAACATCCGGATTGCACCCGGAGAATGTGCAGGTGATCCTCCCATGCTTCCCATAATCCTAAACATCCGGATTGTCTGATTCCTGCAGCGGAACAACAAATGCATTTTTGGAACTACCAAATTCCTGCTGAAAACATTGAAATTAACGCGAGCGGATTCCCCTCCGTCACGCAAATAACCGAGTCTTTTGGATTGCTTTTCCGGTCTTTCCAAACATAAATCCGTCCAGATCGATCTGCCCCAGCACCGGAACACCGAACGCCTTCTGGAAATCAACAAATTTCCGTCAAAAATGAGAAAAAAAAATCCCCCCGCGATTTGTAAACAAAATGTTCCGCTCGGTGTTCCGGACGGCGTTTCCCGTTATTTTTATAATCGCAAACATCCGGATTGCACCCGGAGAATGTGCGGGTGACCCTCCCCGTGCTTCCCATAATCCTAAACATCCGGATTGTCTGATTCTTCTTGCCTTCTGGAAATCAACAAATTTCTGTCGAAAATGAGAAAAAAAATCCCCCCGCGATTTCTAAACAAAATGTTCCGCTCGGTGTTCCGGACGGCGTTTCGCGCTATTTTTATACTCGCAAACATCCGGATTGCACCCGGAGAATGTGCGGGTGATCCTCCCCGTGCTTCCCATAATCCTAAACATCCGGATTGTCTGATTCCTGCAGCGGAACAACAAATGCATTTTTGGAACTAACAAATTCCTGCTGAAAACATTGAAATTAACGCGAGCGGATTCCCCCTCCGTCACGCAAACTAACCGAGTCTTTTGGATTGCTTTTCCGGTCTTTCCAAACATAAATCCGTCCAGATCGATCTGCCCCAGCACCGGAACACCGAACGCCTTCTGGAAATCAACAAATTTCTGTCGAAAATGAGAAAAAAAATCCCCCCGCGATTTGTAAACAAAATGTTCCGCTCGGTGTTCCGGACGGCGTTTCGCGCTATTTTTATAATCGCAAAAATCCGGATTGCACCCGGAGAATGTGCGGGTGACCCTCCCCGTACTTCCCATAATCCTAAACATCCGGATTGTCTGATTCCTGCAGCTAAACAACAAATGCATTTTTTAACTAACAAATTCCTGCTGAAAACATTAAAATTAACGCGAGCGGATTCCCCCTCCGTCACGCAAACTAACCGAGTCTTTTGGATTGCTTTTTCGGTCTTTCCAAACATAAATCCTTCCAGATCGATCTGCCCCAGCACCGGAACACCGAACGCCTTCTGGAAATCAACATTTTTTTGTCGAAAATAGAAAAAAAATCCCCCCGCGATTTGTAAACAAAATGTTCCGTCCGGTGTTCCGGACGGCGTTTCGCGCTATTTTTATAATCGCAAGCATCCGGATTGCACCCGGAGAATGTGCGGGTGACCCTCCCCGTGCTTCCCACAATCCTAAACATCCGGATTGTCTGGTTCCTGCAGCGGAACAACAAATGCATTTTTGGAACTAACAAATTCCTGCTGAAAACATTGAAATTAACGCGAGCGGATTCCCCCTCCGTCACGCAAACTAACCGAGTCTTTTGGATTGCTTTTTCGGTCTTTCCAAACATAAATCCGTCCAGATCGATCTGCCCAACACCGGAACACCGAACGCCTTTCAAATCAACAAATTTCTGTCGAAAATGAGAAAAAAAAAATCCCCCCGCGATTTGCAAACAAAATGTTCCGCTCGGTGTTCCGGACGGCGTTTCCCGCTATTTTTATAATCGCAAAAATCCGGATTGCACCTGGAGAATGTGCGGGTGACCCTCCCCGTACTTCCCATAATCCTAAACATCCGGATTGTCTGATTCCTGCAGCTAAACAACAAATGCATTTTTTAACTAACAAATTCCTGCTGAAAACATTAAAATTAACGCGAGCGGATTCCCCCTCCGTCACGCAAACCAACCGAGTCTTTTTGGATTGCTTTTCGGTCTTTCCAAACATAAATCCGTCCAGATCGATCTGCCCAGCACCCGGAAAACCGAACGCCTTCTGAAATCAACAAATTTCTGTCGAAAATGAGAAAAAAATCCCCGCGATTTGCAAACAAAATGTTCCGCTCGGTGTTCCGGACGGCGTTTCCCGCTATTTTTTATAATCGCAAAAATCCGGATTGCACCTGGAGAATGTGCGGGTGACCTCCCCGTACTTCCCGCCATAATCCTAAACTTATCCGGATTGTCTGATTCCTGCAGCTAAACAACAAATGCATTTTTAACTAACAAATTCCTGCTGAAAACATTAAAATTAACGCGAGCAGATTCCCTCCGTCACGCAAACTAACCGAGTCTTTTGGATTGCTTTTCCGGTCTTTCCAAACATAAATCCGTCCAGATCGATCTGCCCCAGCACCCGGAACACCGGAACGCCTTCTGAAATCAACAAATTTCTGTCGAAAATGAAAAAATCCCCCCGCGATTTGCAAACAAAATGTTCCGCTCGGTGTTCCGGACGGCGTTTCGCGCTATTTTTATAATCGCAAAAATCCGGATTGCACCTGGAGAATGTGCGGGTGACCCTCCCCGTACTTCCCATAATCCTAAACATCCGGATTGTCTGATTCCTGCAGCTAAACAACAAATGCATTTTTTAACTAACAAATTCCTGCTGAAAACATTAAAATTAACGCGAGCGGATTCCCCCTCCGTCACGCAAACTAACCGAGTCTTTTGGATTGCTTTTCCGGTCTTTCCAAACATAAATCCGTCCAGATCGATCTGCCCCAGCACCGGAACACCGAACGCCTTCTGGAAATCAACAAATTTCTGTCGAAAATGAGAAAAAAAAAATCCCCCCGCGATTTGTAAACAAAATGTTCCGCTCGGTGTTCCGGACGGCGTTTCCCGCTATTTTTATAATCGCAAACATCCGGATTGCACCCGGAGAATGTGCGGGTGACCCTCCCCGTGCTTCCCACAATCCTAAACATCCGGATTGTCTGGTTCCTGCAGCGGAACAACAAATGCATTTTTGGAACTAACAAATTCCTGCTGAAAACATTGAAATTCACGCAAGCGGATTCCCCTCCGTCACGCAAACTAACCGAGTCTTTCGGCTTGCTTTTCCGGTCTTTCCATATGCAGCGTACACACCAGTCAAGCAGTTTGACGAACATTGACTTCGCCCCCAAGAAAACGCTTTGGTTGCTGCTTTGTTTGAACGTGTGTGTAGTTGTTGGAACAACCATTTGACAGTTGGCGGCTCAGTTGTAAAAAATTAAAACGGTTTGATTTGGGTTTGAGTTGTCGGAGGCGAAGTCAAGGTTCGCCGAACATGTTTGAGCATTTGTAGTGAAGCTGCACAAACCCCCATATATTTTTTGATGGTTGGTGCTCAAGTTGGCGCTTCAGTCGTTCGTGTGTGATATTGTTGTTCGAATAAATTGATTGTTTGTGCCGCTGTTGGTAAAACTTGATGGATGTTTGAATAAACGAGAGGTGGAGTCAATGTTGGTCCAACTGCTTGACCGTGTGTACGTTCCAATACACAAACCCACTCATATCGGTATGGTCCTGCACCGGCACATCTATTGTATTTTGGGAATGAACGAATTTCAGTTGAAAACAATAAAATAAATCACCGGTCAAGCCATGCGCCACTTTCTCACCCATGAACCATCTTGGTGCGATTTGACTATTTCTTGCACCACCCAGGAAAACCGTGCACCACTTTGCCATCCCATCCACCATTTTGGTGCAGTATGCGCACCGCGCAGAACCATGTACCATCTGGTCAAACCGTGCACCACTTTGCCACCCCATCCACCATCTCCGCGCCAACGTGCAGAACCATGCACCATCTGGTCAAACCGTGCACCACTTTGCCACCCCATCCACCATCTTGGTGCAGCATGCGCCACCGTGCAGAACCATGCACCATCTGGTCAAACCGTGCATCGCTTTGCCATCCCATCCACCATCTCGGTGCTGCATGCGCCACCGTGCAGAACCATGCACCATCTGGTCAAACCGTGCACCACTTTTGCCACCCCATCCACCATCTTGGTGCAGCATGCGCCACCGTGCAGGGCTCATGCACCATCTGGTCAAACCGTGCACCACTTTGCCACCCATCCACCATCTCCGCGCCACCGTGCAGATCAAACCGTGCACCACTTTGCCATCCCATCCACCATCTTGGTGCAGCATGCGCCACCGTGCAGAACCATGCACCATCTGGTCAAACCGTGCACCACTTTGCCACCCCATCCACCATCTCGGTGCAGCATGCGCCACCGTGCAGAACCATGCACCATCTGGTCAAACCGTGCACCACTTTGCCATCCCATCCACCATCTTGGTGCAGCATGCGCCACCGTGTAGAACCATGCACCATCTGGTCAAACCGTGCACCACTTTGCCACCCCATCCACCATCTCCGCGCCACCGTGCAGAACCATGCACCATCTGGTCAAACCGTGCACCACTTTGCCACCCCATCCACCATCTCGGTGCAGCATGCGCCACCGTGCAGAACCATGCACCATCTGGTCAAACCGTGCACCACTTTGCCACCCCATCCACCATCTCGGTGCAGCATGCGCCACCGTGCAGAACCATGCACCATCTGGTCAAACCGTGCACCACTTTGCCATCCCATCCACCATCTCGGTGCTGCATGCGCCACCGTGCAGAACCATGCACCATCTGGTCAAACCGTGCACCACTTTGCCATCCCATCCACCATCTCGGTGCTGCATGCGCCACCGTGCAGAACCATGCACCATATGGTCAAACCGTGCACCACTTTGCCACCCCATCCACCATCTTGGTGCAGCATGCGCCACCGTGCAGAACCATGCACCATCTGGTCAAACCGTGCACCACTTTGCCACCCCATCCACCATCTCCGCGCCACCGTGCAGAACCATGCACCATCTGGTCAAACCGTGCACCACTTTGCCACCCCATCCACCATCTTGGTGCAGCATGCGCCACCGTGCAGAACCATGCACCATCTGGTCAAACCGTGCACCGCTTTGCCACCCCATCCACCATCTCCGCGCCACCGTGCAGAACCATGCACCATCTGGTCAAACCGTGCACCACTTTGCCACCCCATCCACCATCTTGGTGCAGCATGCGCCACCGTGCAGAACCATGCACCATCTGGTCAAACCGTGCACCACTTTGCCACCCCATCCACCATCTCGGTGCAGCATGCGCCACCGTGCAGAACCATGCACCATCTGGTCAAACCGTGCATCGCTTTGCCATCCCATCCACCATCTCGGTGCTGCATGCGCCACCGTGCAGAACCATGCACCATCTGGTCAAACCGTGCACCACTTTGCAACCCCATCCACCATCTTGGTGCAGCATGCGCCACCGTGCAGAACCATGCACCATCTGGTCAAACCGTGCATCGCTTTGCCATCCCATCCACCATCTCGGTGCTGCATGCGCCACCGTGCAGAACCATGCACCATCTGGTCAAACCGTGCACCACTTTGCCACCCCATCCACCATCTTGGTGCAGCATGCGCCACCGTGCAGAACCATGCACCATCTGGTCAAACCGTGCACCACTTTGCCACCCCATCCACCATCTCCGCGCCACCGTGCAGATCAAACCGTGCACCACTTTGCCATCCCATCCACCATCTTGGTGCAGCATGCGCCACCGTGCAGAACCATGCACCATCTGGTCAAACCGTGCACCACTTTGCCATCCCATCCACCATCTTGGTGCAGCATGCGCCACCGTGTAGAACCATGCACCATCTGGTCAAACCGTGCACCACTTTGCCACCCCATCCACCATCTCCGCGCCACCGTGCAGAACCATGCACCATCTGGTCAAACCGTGCACCACTTTGCCACCCCATCCACCATCTCGGTGCAGCATGCGCCACCGTGCAGAACCATGCACCATCTGGTCAAACCGTGCACCACTTTGCCATCCCATCCACCATCTCGGTGCTGCATGCGCCACCGTGCAGAACCATGCACCATCTGGTCAAACCGTGCACCACTTTGCCATCCCATCCACCATCTCGGTGCTGCATGCGCCACCGTGCAGAACCATGCACCATATGGTCAAACCGTGCACCACTTTGCCACCCCATCCACCATCTTGGTGCAGCATGCGCCACCGTGCAGAACCATGCACCATCTGGTCAAACCGTGCACCACTTTGCCAACTCATCCACCATCTCCGCGCCACCGTGCAGAACCATGCACCATCTGGTCAAACCGTGCACCACTTTGCCACCCCATCCACCATCTTGGTGCAGCATGCGCCACCGTGCAGAACCATGCACCATCTGGTCAAACCGTGCACCACTTTGCCACCCCATCCACCATCTCCGCGCCACCGTGCAGAACCATGCACCATCTGGTCAAACCGTGCACCACTTTGCCACCCCATCCACCATCTTGGTGCAGCATGCGCCACCGTGCAGAACCATGCACCATCTGGTCAAACCGTGCACCACTTTGCCACCCCATCCACCATCTCGGTGCAGCATGCGCCACCGTGCAGAACCATGCACCATCTGGTCAAACCGTGCACCACTTTGCCACCCCATCCACCATCTTGGTGCAGCATGCGCCACCGTGCAGAACCATGCACCATCTGGTCAAACCGTGCACCACTTTGCCACCCCATCCACCATCTTGGTGCAGCATGCGCCACCGTGCAGAACCATGCACCATCTGGTCAAACCGTGCACCACTTTGCCACTCCATCCACCATCTCGGTGCTGCATGCGCCACCGTGCAGAACCATGCACCATCTGGTCAAACCGTGCACCACTTTGCCACCCCATCCACCATCTTGGTGCAGCATGCGCCACCGTGCAGAACCATGCACCATCTGGTCAAACCGTGCACCACTTTGCCACTCCATCCACCATCTCGGTGCTGCATGCGCCACCGTGCAGAACCATGCACCATCTGGTCAAACCGTGCACCACTTTGCCATCCCATCCACCATCTCGGTGCAGCATGCGCCACCGTGCAGAACCATGCACCATCTGGTCAAACCGTGCACCACTTTGCCACCCCATCCACCATCTCGGTGCAGCATGCGCCACCGTGCAGAACCATGCACCATCTGGTCAAACCGTGCACCACTTTGCCACCCCATCCACCATCTCGGTGCAGCATGCGCCACCGTGCAGAACCATGCACCATCTGGTCAAACCGTGCACCACTTTGCCATCCCATCCACCATCTCGGTGCTGCATGCGCCACCGTTCAGAACCATGCACCATATGGTCAAACCGTGCAACACTTTGCCATCCCATCCACCATCTTGGTGCTGCATGCGCCATCGTGCGGAACCATGCACCATATGGTCAAACCGTTTACCACTTTGCCATCCCATCCACCATCTTGGTGCAGCATGCGCCACCGTGCAGAACCATGCACCATCTGGTCAAACCGTGCACCACTTTGCCACCCCATCCACCATCTCGGTGCAGCATGCGCCACCGTGCAGAACCATGCACCATCTGGTCAAACCGTGCACCACTTTGCCACCCCATCCACCATCTCGGTGCAGCATGCGCCACCGTGAAGAACCATGCACCATCTGGTCAAACCGTGCACCACTTTGCCATCCCATCGTTCATCTCGGTGCTGCATGCGCCACCGTGCAGAACCATGCACCATCTGGTCAAACCGTGCACCACTTTGCCACCCCATCCACCATCTTGGTGCAGCATGCGCCACCGTGCAGAACCATGCACCATCTGGTCAAACCGTGCATCGCTTTGCCACCCCATCCACCATCTTGGTGCAGCATGCGCCACAGTGTAGAACCATGCACCATCTGGTCAAACCGTGCACCACTTTGCCACCCCATCCACCATCTTGGTGCAGCATGCGCCACCGTGCAGAACCATGCACCATCTGGTCAAACCGTGCATCGCTTTGCCACCCCATCCACCATCTTGGTGCAGCATGCGCCACCGTGTAGAACCATGCACCATCTGGTCAAACCGTGCACCACTTTGCCACCCCATCCACCATCTTGGTGCAGCATGCGCCACCGTGTAGAACCATGCACCATCTGGTCAAACCGTGCACCACTTTGCCACCCCATCCACCATCTTGGTGCAGCATGCGCCACCGTGCAGAACCATGCACCATCTGGTCAAACCGTGCATCGCTTTGCCACCCCATCCACCATCTTGGTGCAGCATGCGCCACCGTGTAGAACCATGCACCATCTGGTCAAACCGTGCACCACTTTGCCACTCCATCCACCATCTCGGTGCTGCATGCGCCACCGTGCAGAACCATGCACCATCTGGTTAAACCGTGCACCACTTTGCCATCCCATCCACCATCTCCGCGCCACCGTGCAGAACTATGCACCATCTGGTCAAACCGTGCATCGCTTTGCCACCCCATCCACCATCTCGATGCTGCATGCGCCACCGTGCAGAACCATGCACCATCTGGTCAAACCGTGCATCGCTTTGCCACCCCATCCACCATCTTGGTGCAGCATGCGCCACCGTGTAGAACCATGCACCATCTGGTCAAACCGTGCACCACTTTGCCACTCCATCCACCATCTCGGTGCTGCATGCGCCACCGTGCAGAACCATGCACCATATGGTCAAACCGTGCATCGCTTTGCCACCCCATCCACCATCTTGGTGCAGCATGCGCCACCGTGTAGAACCATGCACCATCTGGTCAAACCGTGCACCACTTTGCCACTCCATCCACCATCTCGGTGCTGCATGCGCCACCGTGCAGAACCATGCACCATCTGGTTAAACCGTGCACCACTTTGCCACCCCATCCACCATCTCGGTGCTGCATGCGCCACCGTGCAGAACCATGCACCATCTGGTCAAACCGTGCACCACTTTGCCACCCCATCCACCATCTCGGTGCAGCATGCGCCACCGTGTAGAACCATGCACCATCTGGTCAAACCGTGCACCACTTTGCCACCCCATCCACCATCTCGGTGCTGCATGCGCCACCGTGCAGAACCATGCACCATCTGGTCAAACCGTGCACCACTTTGCCATCCCATCCACCATCTCGGTGCTGCATGCGCCACCGTTCAGAACCATGCACCATATGGTCAAACCGTGCAACACTTTGCCATCCCATCCACCATCTTGGTGCTGCATGCGCCACCGTGCAGAACCATGCACCATCTGGTCAAACCGTGCACCACTTTGCCACCCCATCCACCATCTCGGTGCAGCATGCGCCACCGTGCAGAACCATGCACCATCTGGTCAAACCGTGCACCACTTTGCCATCCCATCCACCATCTCCAGTACTGCATGCGCCACCGTCCACAACCATGCACCATATGGTCAAACCGTGCACCACTTTGCCACCCCATCCACCATCTCGGTGCAGCATGCGCCACCGTGCAGAACCATGCACCATCTGGTCAAACCGTGCACCACTTTGCCACCCCATCCACCATCTCGGTGCTGCATGCGCCACCGTGCAGAACCATGCACCATCTGGTCAAACCATGCACCACTTTGCGCCATCCCATCCACCATCTCGGTGCGTTCAGAACCTCATGCCATGCGCCACCGTGCTTGGTGCTGCATGCGCCACCGTGCAGAACCTTTTTACATCTGGTCAAACCGTGCACCACTTTGCCACCCCATCCACCATCTCGGTGCAGCATGCGCCACCGTGTAGAACCATGCACCATCTGGTCAAACCGTGCACCACTTTGCCATCCCATCCACCATCTCGGTGCTGCATGCGCCACCGTTCAGAACCATGCACCATATGGTCAAACCGTGCAACACTTTGCCATCCCATCCACCATCTTGGTGCAGCATGCGCCACCGTGTAGAACCATGCACCATCTGGTTAAACCGTGCACCACTTTGCCATCCCATCCACCATCTCCGCGCCACCGTGCAGAACTATGCACCATCTGGTCAAACCGTGCATCGCTTTGCCACCCCATCCACCATCTCGGTGCTGCATGCGCCACCGTGCAGAACCATGCACCATCTGGTCAAACCGTGCAACACTTTGCCATCCCATCCACCATCTTGGTGCTGCATGCGCCACCGTGCAGAACCATGCACCATCTGGTCAAACCGTGCACCACTTTGCCATCCCATCCACCATCTTGGTGCAGCATGCCGCCACCGTGTGGAACCATGCACCATCTGGTTAAACCGTGCACCACTTTGCCATCCCATCCACCATCCTTCCCGCGCCACCGTGCAGAACTATGCCACCATCTGGTCAAACCGTGCATCGCTTTGCCACCCCATCCACCATCTCGGTGCTGCATGCGCCACCGTGCAGAACCATGCACCATCTGGTCAAACCGTGCAACACTTTGCCATCCCATCCACCATCTTGGTGCAGCATGCGCCACCGTGTAGAACCATGCACCATCTGGTTAAACCGTGCACCACTTTGCCATCCCATCCACCATCTCCGCGCCACCGTGCAGAACTATGCACCATCTGGTCAAACCGTGCATCGCTTTGCCACCCCATCCACCATCTCGGTGCTGCATGCGCCACCGTGCAGAACCATGCACCATATGGTCAAACCGTGCAACACTTTGCCATCCCATCCACCATCTTGGTGCTGCATGCGCCACCGTGCAGAACCATGCACCATCTGGTCAAACCGTGCACCACTTTGCCACCCCATCCACCATCTCGGTGCAGCATGCGCCACCGTGCAGAACCATGCACCATATGGTCAAACCGTGCACCACTTTGCCACCCCATCCACCATCTCGGTGCAGCATGCGCCACCGTTCAGAACCATGCACCATATGGTCAAACCGTGCACCACTTTGCCACCCCATCCACCATCTCGGTGCTGCATGCGCCACCGTGCAGAACCATGCACCATCTGGTCAAATCGTGCACCACTTTGCCACCCCATCCACCATCTCGGTGCAGCATGCGCCACCGTGTAGAACCATGCACCATCTGGTCAAACCGTGCACCACTTTGCCATCCCATCCACCATCTCGGTGCTGCATGCGCCACCGTTCAGAACCATGCACCATATGGTCAAACCGTGCAACACTTTGCCATCCCATCCACCATCTTGGTGCTGCATGCGCCACCGTGCAGAACCATACACCATCTGGTCAAACCGTGCACCACTTTGCCATCCCATCCACCATCTCGGTGCTGCATGCGCCACCGTGCAGAACCATGCACCATATGGTCAAACCGTGCACCACTTTGCCACCCCATCCACCATCTCGGTGCAGCATGCGCCACCGTTCAGAACCATGCACCATATGGTCAAACCGTGCACCACTTTGCCACCCCATCCACCATCTCGGTGCTGCATGCGCCACCGTTCAGAACCATGCACCATATGGTCAAACCGTGCAACACTTTGCCATCCCATCCACCATCTTGGTGCTGCATGCGCCACCGTGCAAAACCATGCACCATCTGGTCAAACCGTGCACCACTTTGCCACCCCATCCACCATCTCGGTGCAGCATGCGCCACCGTGTAGAACCATGCACCATCTGGTCAAACCGTGCACCACTTTGCCATCCCATCCACCATCTCGGTGCTGCATGCGCCACCGTTCAGAACCATGCACCATATGGTCAAACCGTGCAACACTTTGCCATCCCATCCACCATCTTGGTGCTGCATGCGCCACCGTGCAGAACCATAATACACCATCTGGTCAAACCGTGCACCACTTTGCCATCCCATCCACCATCTCGGTGCTGCATGCGCCACCGTGCAGAACCATGCACCATATGGTCAAACCGTGCACCACTTTGCCACCATCCACCATCTCGGTGCAGCATGCGCCACCGTTCAGAACCATGCACCATATGGTCAAACCGTGCACCACTTTGCCACCCCATCCACCATCTCGGTGCTGCATGCGCCACCGTGCAGAACCATGCACTCTGGTCAAATCGTGCACCACTTTGCCACCCCATCCACCATCTCGGTGCAGCATGCGCCACCGTGCAGAACCATGCACCATCTGGTCAAACCGTGCATCGCTTTGCCACCCCATCCACCATCTTGGTGCAGCATGCGCCACCGTGTAGAACCATGCACCATCTGGTCAAACCGTGCACCACTTTGCCACCCCATCCACCATCTCGGTGCTGCATGCGCCACCGTTCAGAACCATGCACCATATGGTCAAACCGTGCACCACTTTGCCACCCCATCCACCATCTCGGTGCTGCATGCGCCACCGTTCAGAACCATGCACCATATGGTCAAACCGTGCACCACTTTGCCACCCCATCCACCATCTCGGTGCTGCATGCGCCACCGTTCAGAACCATGCACCATATGGTCAAACCGTGCACCACTTTGCCACCCCATCCACCATCTCGGTGCTGCATGCGCCACCGTGCAGAACCATGCACACTCTGGTCAAATCGTGCACCACTTTGCCACCCCATCCACCATCTCGGTGCAGCATGCGCCACCGTGCAGAACCATGCACCATCTGGTCAAACCGTGCATCGCTTTGCCACCCCATCCACCATCTTGGTGCAGCATGCGCCACCGTGTAGAACCATGCACCATCTGGTCAAACCGTGCACCACTTTGCCACCCCATCCACCATCTCGGTGCTGCATGCGCCACCGTTCAGAACCATGCACCATATGGTCAAACCGTGCACCACTTTGCCACCCCATCCACCATCTTGGTGCAGCATGCGCCACCGTGTAGAACACCATCTGGTCAAACCGTGCACCACTTTGCACCTCATCCACCATCTCGGTGCTGCATGCGCCACCGTGCAGAACCATGCACCATCTGGTTAAACCGTTACCACTTTGCCACCCACATCCACCATCTCGGTGCTGCATGCGCCACCGTGCAGAAACCATGCACTCTGGTCAAATCGTGCACCACTTTTGCCACCCATCCACCATCTCGGTGCAGCATGCGCCACCGTGCAGAACCATGCACCATCTGGTCAAACCGTGCATCGCTTTGCCACCCCATCCACCATCTTGGTGCAGCATGCGCCACCGTGTAGAACCATGCACCATCTGGTCAAACCGTGCACCACTTTGCCACCCCATCCACCATCTCGGTGCTGCATGCGCCACCGTTCAGAACCATGCACCATATGGTCAAACCGTGCACCACTTTGCCACCCCATCCACCATCTTGGTGCAGCATGCGCCACCGTGTAGAACCATGCACCATCTGGTCCCCCCGTCCACCCCCTTGCCACCCCATCCACCATCTCGGTGCTGCATGCGCCACCGTTCAGAACCATGCACCATATGGTCAAACCGTGCACCACTTTGCCACCCCATCCACCATCTCGGTGCTGCATGCGCCACCGTGCAGAACCATGCACACTCTGGTCAAAATCATTGCACTTTGCCACCCATCCACCATCTCGGTGCAGCATGCGCCACCGTGCAGAACCATGCACCATCTGGTCAAACCGTGCATCGCTTTGCCACCCCATCCACCATCTTGGTGCAGCATGCGCCACCGTGTAGAACCATGCACCATCTGGTCAAACCGTGCACCACTTTGCCACCCCATCCACCATCTCGGTGCTGCATGCGCCACCGTTCAGAACCATGCACCATATGGTCAAACCGTGCACCACTTTGCCACCCCATCCACCATCTTGGTGCAGCATGCGCCACCGTGTAGAACCATGCACCATCTGGTCAAACCGTGCACCACTTTGCCACTCCATCCACCATCTCGGTGCTGCATGCGCCACCGTGCAGAACCATGCACCATCTGATCAAACCGTGCACCACTTTGCCACCCCATCCACCATCTCCGCGCCACCGTGCAGAACCATGCACCATCTGGTCAAACCGTGCACCACTTTGCCACCCCATCCACCATCTTGGTGCAGCATGCGCCACCGTGTAGAACCATGCACCTTCTGGTTAAACCGTGCACCACTTTGCCATCCCATCCACCATCTTGGTGCAGCATGCGCCACCGTGTAGAACCATGCACCTTCTGGTTAAACCGTGCACCACTTTGCCATCCCATCCACCATCTTGGTGCAGCATGCGCCACCGTGCAGAACCATGCACCATCTGGTCAAACCGTGCACCACTTTGCCATCCCATGCACCATCTTGGTGCAGCATGTTTCATCTTACCATTTCATGCACCTTGTTGCTACGTTCGCACGTTGGTAAACTTTGACACTCATTTCTATCACACGACTTAATATCCAACATGTAATTTCCTCTGATGAAGACACAATCCCTGTGTCGGAACGTGGCACAATATACATTTTTCGCAACTCGTCCAAGGCTGCGTAGCCTTTTTTTAAATAATTTTTTTTTATACATATCTTAAACTATTTTATTATTCCCAATACACTCTTCGGGTAATTTTTTTAAATTATTTTTTTATAGAAGGGGGGGCAAGTGCCCCCCCCTGTGCACGCCAGTCCGCTGCACCCAGTCGCACTCACCACGGCGGCGAAGAAGGCGACTGCAGATTATACTGAGATCCATGTTTTTCACTGCATTGACTGTGAAATATTTCTACCCTGGTTCTGGTCGATCACGGAGTAGCAACTACGAAATACACGGTCATCATGCAAAAAAAAAGGCGGTGATGGCGGTTTGAGCCATCGCCTATGGTTTGTAAGGCACCGACCACATAGTCTGAATTCTTTTACCCAGTAACGGGAAATGTCGTTTAGATGTCATGGGACTTATTAGCTAATAACTTATTTCACAAGTTATTCCAGGGACCCTATTTCTTTTACTAATAGGTCATTGCTCTCAATTTGAAATTGGCGGCGTGAGAGCCGAATTAGACCTCTGCGCCGATCATATCAAGCACGGCGGCGGCGTGATGGTCACTTTTGCACCGGAGGCGGAGGCGCGCCGCCGTTGACCGTCGTGAACCGGCGTGGATGAAAAAATCAATGGATGAAAAATCAATTTTAACGCGGATTTTAGGATTCACGCGGTTTTGATTCACACTGTAGGAATCGCCCGTATAAAAATCGACTTTAGTGGATTAAAATTGCAATATTCTACATATGCCGATCATTATCCAGCACAATCAAAATAGTCAATTGCCGGCTACACTAATCAGTACCTGATTTCAAAATGAGAATTAGATTTTGGTGCCTGCGCATTTCAAGCACTTTCGAAGCGTCACTTATCGTGATTATCGAAGGAGCCGAAGGGCTCGAGATCGGATACTGAATACATGTTAAGGCAGTCTTTGCTGAACTATCAACTGAACAAGTTGTATTTCTATTTCAAGCAGTATATTGAGATAGTGTAACGAATTTATTATCCTCGTTGGTGCATTTTGACCAGACGACTTAACGTCACGAGCAAAAAGCTTCCAATCGCAACTTAAGCCCACTCTGGTGGCAGATAGAGAAAGCACTGAGCATTTAAAAAAAAAAGGCGATATAATTTGAGCACCACACAGATCTCATAACTCTGATCTCAAAACTGTTAAAAAATTTCAACTTTGATTGTCTTTTGCTATATCCAAATTTCGAAATGAAATTTTGCTATATGCGAAATGAGACAGGAAGAGGACCTTGAAGACTGAATGAGATGGCAATGTATGGAAAATGCGTTCTTCTCAAAATTGTCGATGAGGGTAATTGTGTGTGAAACAAAATCGGTTAGAACAATTGTTCCTCGCGTGCCTCGAATCATTTTCGCACTAGTTATTGAGTCAAATAGTCAAACTCAGACCAGTTTTAAAACTAAAGCTAGAATAGCGAGAAAACTGTGCTTTCCCAAGTGGTATCACTAGTAAGTGATTTTAAGTTCCCATTTATGACCGTATTTAATTAAAGGAAGAATTTAATTAGTATTCAGGTGCATAGTTTTGGTGGACAGCTAAAAACATCTCTGGTTTCAACATTGTGCTGCCGGTTGAACCAGAGTGAGGTAAGCTCATTAGTGCCAGGCTTCTGAAACGAATTATAAGCAATATATGCGTCGTTGAACAGGTACTCCAACCCATCGTTCAACGTGGGTGTTTGTTCGGAGTGGAAATCCCCACGTGAACCATCCGGCTTTCCTTGGTGCAATCGCTGAATATTTTGGAACACCCTAGTGTCAAGTACGCTTTGTAGTGCTTGTAGTGTAGCCTCCACCAATCAACTAGTTCCGGAAATGCCCAAATATTTTCCTTCATCCGCCTCTCATGCGACGTCACAGCATTACGTCGTCCACGAGCGCAACAGCAACCGTTCGTCGCCAATACGAACCCCGTTTCTGCGTCACCGGTGTCACCAATACAAACCTCGTTCCTGCGTTGCCGTCGTCACAAATTGCGTCATCGTCGTCATACGCTTGCAGCACGGCTACCGTTCATGCGTCGCCGCTCAATTAGCCTACGTCACCGGCCGGCGGCTCGTAGATGGGCTCAGCGTCGCTACACCCACACTAACGCGGCTTACGGCATCAAAGCGAGCGTGCTGCTGTCTGTACGTGAGATTGGAAACGACCCTAGGCATACGAAGAGTGTGACAACGCTAAGGCTGCGCGCGTTTAAAGCTGAATTGGGACGACGATTCGATTCGCACCGATAAAGCATGCATGAGGAGCTTGTCCGACACTGTTAAGTGAATGGTACCAACCGTGGGTTAGATCGTACTTTTATATTAGATTAAGTTCAACCAGCATAGGGTGACGTCACATTAGGGATTTTGAATTAATGAAATCATAGGCCTAAAGAAATTCCGTTACTGAATATACTCGGAATATTGTACAATCCAATTTCTATTTGATTTACTGATTCGGTGACGAAACGCGATTCTCATTTGAGGTTTTCGATTACTCGGACGTCTGTACACTCCGCATGTTCTATCCTTGCCCTTTCATTGAAGGTTCGAATTCATGAATGAAGAATTTTTGTGAATTTTAACTAGTTTTGGGATCTTATTAATGATTTCACGTGTGTTTGAGCTTCTATCAACCGCCCTCAGAAAGGGTCTCAGTCGGGAAATATACATGCCTCAGTGGTCTCTCCTACCGGAGGGTGGCGCTTAAGCCACTTTGGTCGCAACGCTCAAGTCATTCGTTTCAATAGCATAGCATAGCATAGCATAGCATATGTGATTGTACAAATCGTGGGTGGCTATACAATGCTCAATTCAAGTTCCATTTGGAATAAGGGCGAATGTCGCAAGAGAAGACTCTCCCCGTCGACCCCCCTCCCTTAAACAAAAGTGACAAGCAGCAGGTCTCTCTATGGTTTATCACTTCAGAACGAAAGAAAACAATGCGAACTTGCATTCTGAGGTGATAAACTGCAAAGAAACTCCCTGCCTGTCACTTTCATTCAAATGAGGGGAAGTCGACGAAGAGAACCCTCTCCCGCGACACCCGCCCCCTTACCAGACAGAGCTTGAATTGAGCAATCTACTGTATATTGTCGCAAGTTGGTACTTGGGATTAGTACCTTTTCCTATACAGTAGCAGTTGTATACCTGGCCACGTCCTTACAATCACGGAAGGAAGGGAAGGAATGTTAGCTTAACATCTACTAGTGAAGATGCAGGGAACCCATACTACCTTCATAGATGTCTCGGGAAGGATTTGTGTTAGTGGGAAAGGTGAATAATAGGAGGCTCTATTCGACAATATAGAGCGTTTGTAAATAACAGTATATGCTGTAAAAATAATAAAATATATTCATCAATTTACTTACGAACCGTCCTAAGGGAAAAACAAAACAAAACACAAAATTTCGGCAAATCGCGCGATCGTTCTGCCGTCCGAAACAAGAGCCAACACGCACTGAACTAATTAACTTTATTACCGGCCGCGCAAAGCAAAACACAAAATTTCGGCAAATCGCGCGATCGTTCTGCCGTCCGAAACAAGAGCCAACACGCACTGAACTCTATTTCAAGCAGTATATTGAGATTTACCGAAATTAACCAAAGTATTATCTTTAAGATTGAGATATATTAGAAAGGACAAATTCAACAGTGGCGACGAGGTGAGAACGGTGACACGCGAGAATTATACTCAGATCTACATTAAAACAACGAACACCGTCATTCCTGGGAAAGCTGGATTGCATCAAACAATAATATTTGATATCCTTTGGAATCAACTTCTGGACCGAAGCGCAATTCACCGATCGACCACATTTTGGCATGATTTTGTTTTTTATTTTTAAAAACTCGTTCGTTCTCGTATTATTATTTTTATTTATTCAGACTAAGGCCAAAGTGGCCTGTGCGGTATATAAGAGTCTCCTCCATTCGCCTCGGTCCATGGCTGCACGTCGCCAACCAGTCTACAGAGGCTCCGCAAGTCATCTTCCACCTGGTCGATCCACCTTGCCCGCTGCGCACCTCGCCTTCTTGTGCCCGTCGGATCGTTGTCGAGAACCATTTTCACCGGGTTACTGTCCGACATCCTGGCTACGTGCCCGGCCCACTGCAGTCGTCCGATTTTCGCGGTGTGAACGATGGATGGTTCTCCCAGCAGCTCATGCAACTCGCCTCCTCCACGTACCGTCCGCCATTTGCACCCCACCATAGATGGTACGCAACACTTTCCTTTCAAAAACTCCCAGTGCGCGTTGGTCCTCCGCGAGCATCGTCCAGGTCGCGTGTCCGTAGAGAACTACCGGTCTTATAAGCATTTTGTAGATAGTCAGTTTGGTACGGCGGCGAACTCTATTCGATCGGAGCGTCTTGCGGAGTCCAAAGTACGTACGATTTCCAGCCACTATGCGTCTCCGAATTTCTCTGCTGGTATCGTTATCGGCGGTCACCAGTGAGCCCAAGTACACGAATTCTTGAACCACCTCGATTTCGTCACCACCGATAGAAACTCGTGGTTGGTGGCTTATATAGATTGACCTCTCTTGAGCCTCTTCCTATCATGTACTTCGTCTTCGACGTGTTGATGACTAGTCCGATCCATTTAGCTTCGCTTTTCAGTCTGATGTAGGCTTCATCCATCCTCTCAAAGTTACGTGCCGTGATAGAGACTTCGTGAAAATCGTACCACTCGTGTCAATCCCTGCCCTTTGTATTACCCCTTCCATAGCGATGTTGAATAGCAGACACGAAAGACCATCACCTTGCCGTAACCCTCTATGCGTTTCGAAGGGACTCGAGAATGCCCCTGAAACTCGAACTACGCACATCACCCGATCCATCGTCGCCTTGATCAACCGTATCAATTTATCCGGAAATCCGTGTTCGTGCATTAGCTGCCATAGCTGGTCCCGATCGATTGTATCATATGCGGCTTTGAAGTCGATAAATAGATGATGTGTGGGCACGTTGTATTCGCGGCATTTCTGCAATACCTGACGTACGGCGAACACCTCCCTAGTAACATTTTGGTTTTAATATGGTTCTATAACACTCTTGTAGAGTAAATTATGCTCTTCAAGAGCATAATAAAACTTAAAATGTTACTTGGGCTGGTCTGTGGTAGAGCGTTCACCCATAAATCCCGCCTGGTACTGCTTCACGAACTCTCTTGCAATCGGTGTTAGTCGGCGGCATAAAATTTGGGAGAGTACCTTGTAGGCGACGTTCAGCAATGTGATTGCGCGGTTGTTGCTGCAATCCAGCTTATCGCCCTTTTTGTAGATGGGACACACGACACCTTCCATCCACTCCTGCGGCAGAACCTCATCCTCCCAAACCTTGGTAATCACCCAGTGCAGCGCTCTAGCCAGTGCTTCACCACCGTGTTTAAACAGCTCTGCTGGTAGTTGGTCAGCTCCAGGGGCTTTGTTGTTTTTCAGCCGTCCTGCGCGCGTGCTCCTAGGTTCATAACCATACCGCCACCGTTGTCTGCCATATCGCCATTCAGGTGCTCTTCGTAGTGCTGCCGCCACCTTTGGATCACCTCACGCTCGTTCGTAAGAAGGTTCCCGTTTATGTCCTTACACATATCGGGCTGTGGCACGTGGCCCTTACGTGAACGGTTCAACTTCTCATAGAACTTTCGAGCGTTATTAGCGCGGTACAGTTCCTCCGTCTCTTCACGGTCTCGATCTTCCTGCTGGCGCTTTTTTCTCCGGATATCGAGTTTTGTCTGTTCCGCGCCCGTTTGTATCGTGCCTCGTTCACCCTCGTGCGGTGTTGCAGCAATCTCGTCCATGCTGCATTCTTCTCCTCAACTAACTGCTCACATTCGCCGTCATACCAGTCGTTTCTCTGATCCGGAGCCACCGTGCCTAGTGCAGCGGTTGCGGTGCTTCCAATGGCGGATCGAATATCTCTCCAGCCATCTTCAAGAGATGCTGCGCCTAGCTGCTGTTCCGTTGGAGTGCCACTTCCAGCTGCTGCGCGTAGTATTGGGCTGAGTCCACCGTCTTGTAGCCGCCCAATGTTAAGCCGCGGCGGACGACTCAACGCGTGTTGATCACCATCGAGAGTTTTGAGCGCAGACATACTGCGACGAGGTAGTGGTCGGATTCAATATTCGCACTGCGGTAAAGTGCGAACGTTCGTGATGTCGGAGAAGAATTTACCGTCGATTAGAACGTGGTCGATTTGGTTTTCCGTTACTTGATTGGTGATTTCCGTAATGGCCTTGTGGATATTCTTGCGGGGGAAGAAAGTGCTTCGGACTACCATTCCGCGGGAGGCTGCAAAGTTTATGCATCGTTGGCCGTTGTCGTTCGATACGGTATGCAACTATCCGGTCTGATGACCGGTCTATACATTTCCTCGCTTCCTACTTGAGCGTTCATGTCACCGATGACGATTTTGACGTCCCGCAGTTGGCATCCATCGTATGTCTGCTCCAGCTGTGCATAGAACGCTTCTTTCTCGTCGTCGGATCTCCCTTCGTGTGGGCAGTGCACGTTGATGATGCTATAGTTGAAGAAACGGCCTTTTATCCTCAGCTTGCACATCCTTGCGTTGATTGGCTGCCACCCAATCACGCGTTGGCGCATCTTTCCCAGCACTATGAAGCCGGTTCCCAGCCCGTTTGTTGTGCCACAGCTTTGGTAGAAGGTAGCCGCTCGATGCCCGCTTTTCCACACTTTCTGTCCTGTCCAGCAGATTTCCTGCAGCGCTACGACATCGAAGTTGCGGGGATGTAATTCATCGTAGATTATCCTGTCGCAACCTGCGAAGCCTAGCGACTTGCAGTTCCATGTTCCAAGCTTCCAATCGTGATCCTTTATCCGTCGCCTAGGTCGTTGCCGATTGTATTGAGTCGTATTATTTTCTATGTCGTTCGTAATAGTTGTTTTTAAAGGCGGCTTATTGGGCCTGCGCAAACCTCCTGTTTCGTCGGAGGGCCGTCGTGTCAGGGCTGTTTAGCGTCCCACCTAACACCAGGACTTGGGCTTGTGCGCTTTGAGCGGCACATGGTCGCTTTGGCGGAGCCTACTTGCGGATACATGCAGCTTTTTATAGAGGTTTAACAGGGCCCACTGTCAAACCCCACCACATCCTAGGCAGGCGCCACAACTCGCAGATGGCCTGGGGAGGGATCGTCAAGCCCTTGGACATAGTCCCTGCTGCCCCCACTGCTGCCTTTTTCTTGTATGACTCTTGTTGCGACAGGTGACCATCCGTTTAGCAAAACTCTTCTTCTGTTGAGTTGAGTTTGCTTTAAGCTGTAAATTCATTTATTTAAATTAGTTTTAGGTTACATTTTTTATAGGTTTAAGTTTTAGCACATAGTTCATAGGCTCAATAAATTCAACTAGTCGGCCTTTCCACCTTGTAGCATCGGTTGGCAAGTGTCGCGAAACACACAACGTGTATGCTCCTACTTAAGGTGAGTAGAAAGGTGCGTGGTAAGTACTTTGACGACCCTGAATTAATTGTCTCCCATCCTAGCTTCGGTAGCTAGTGAGGTAACAATTTGAAATTGGCGGCGTGAGAGCCGAATTAGACCTCTGCGCCGATCATATCAAGCGCGGCGGCGGCGTGATGGTCACTTTTGCACCGGAGGCGGAGGCGCACCGTTGACTGTTGTGAACCGGCGTGGAAGAAAAAATCAATGGCTGAAAAATCAATTTTAACGCGAATTTTAGGATTCATATTATGAATTGAAGTCGTATAAGTCGTATAAGAAACTCTCAAAATAAGATTGAAATGAGATTATATAAAAATATTAATAATAATAATTTAGAAGAATCGGAACAAAGAAATTATTCCTAAAAGCCAGGTACAGGCGAGGATGATGGATGAATACATTTGAATCGCAGTAGGCATAAGGTATTCAAAATAGATGGTGTAATTGAATGGGCATGATGAAAGATTAATGGGTAGATCGGAGTAGGCGTAGGATATTTGAAAACAGATGGTGTGAATGAACGAGTAGAATTCAAACAATGGAATTCAATCGCAGCAAGCATAGGATATTTGAAAATGAAGCGGTGTGATTGAATTCGAAAAATATTGGAATCGCAGCAGGCTTAGGAGATTAGCTTCAGTTTGTTGGACGATTTGAATTGGAATAAACGTGTTTCCAAACAAGTGCAAAAAAAAGTTAGTTATTTATCAAGTCCGATTATAAAAATCAGAAGGGTTATATACAAGATACGACCGCCCGACGTAAACTACGTAAAACAGATCTTAAGATAATTATTTTTGTTAGAGCCTAGAGGGATTGAAATTTTGACTTTTGCGCTCATCTATGCTTGAACGATAAAATTTGCTGTTTTGATGAACCCAAGGATGTTAATGATCATTCAGTAATTTGCGTTCGATCATTTAGTAGTTTGTCAATAACACATTCCAGAATCAGAAAAATATATTAAGCTCTTTTAGTGGAATGTATTAAACCGTCTAAGACGAATTAAGTACTGTCCATTTAATTCCACCAGTTAATTTTCGTTATCTTTGCAGATACGTATTTCGACCACAACTGTGTGGTCGTCTTCAGTGTCTTGTACTTGACTCGACTTCATTCCATTCCACATTCCAGAAGCTGAATTTCAAAATATGTTGTATGGTGGACTTCTAGTGCGAAGGTTTTCCTACAACTTTGCCTAATGGTTCGTTATTAGAATTCAACTAATAACGGAGTTAGAGTGCTAGTTGCAGTAACTTAAACTAAATGATTGGAATTTTGTTATCATTTAGTCTAAGTTACTGAAACTATAGCTATAACTCCGTTACTAGTGGAATTCAAACAACGACACATTAGGCAGAGTTGTAGAAAAACCTTCGCACTAGAAGTCCACCATACAACATAATTTGTAATTCAGCTTCTGGAATGTGTTATTGACAAACTACTAAATGATCGAACGCAAATTACTGAATGATCGTTAACATCCTTGGATGAACCTCCTAAATTTTCAACTGAATTGGTTATAATTTAACTGAGTACGAGTCGTTTGAAGTTTGTATGGAAATTACTATAGAAATCCCGTCTGTGAAAGATCGTTTCGTGAGGCGGATCATTAACTATTTAGGGGGAGATCCCCCAGCGCCGGACACCTCCCAATATCGGACACTTCTTAAAACGATACTACTTGCAGAGGTCCCTCCTTCATCTTATTAAGTACAAAAGGAAGCTGCTGAAAAGGCTTCTAACGGCAAGGAATATCAGATCTTCATGTTATAAACTTTGTACAAAATTTGAAGTTGAATAAAAATTCTTCACACCTGTTTTGTTACACTTACATCAATTCAATTGTTTCTTCTTGCAGAGAAAGCCACAGAAATTAGCAGAAACAAAAATTGAAGAGGACATTGAAAAAGGAGGGAATTTGGATTAGGATGTAAAAAAATTAGCTGAAGAGTCAAATAAGCTCCACTAACAATTTTTAGTATTTACAACTTAAAGCACGTGAAAAATATTACTATTCTGAATGATGTCTTTACTCATGTAACAGGAACTTAGTCACATTTGAACATGATGCAATAGTGTCCAGTACTAGGAGACATTTTTCTGGACCGTGAAATTTTTCACCAAAATTCGTGTTCAAATGACCAAATATACCTAGTTTGTATGAATCATCAATGGTCAATGGTCATATTTTGTGTATCTTTCTTCTATCTATTTTTCCTTTGAGACAATATAACTCACGAATAGGATGACCGATTTGCGAGATTTCCTCACTTATCGGTTCGTATTGGGATCAGCTGTGTTTCTATATGTAAAAGGTTAGTAAATTTTGAAGGAAAAGTTGGGAAAATTGTCATAATACAATATTAGGGCGAGTTTGGATAAAACCTAATGCGATCGCTCGAAAGATTATCTAGAGTACGGCGTCGCAATCAACGCAGAAAATGACATTAAACGTAAAAACCCGAGCAACGCAGGGTACGTTCTGCTGGTAAGGTATAAAAAGAAATATAATCCTGATAGTTTTGTCGGAAGTAGGGTCGGAAGGTAGCGAGATTCGTTTTGGTAAACGTTTTGCCGCGTGTAATGTGTAGTTTTTCCGTAAATCAAGTTCGATCGCACACCAAATCCATTTATGTTTCGATCAAAATTGACGTAACTCACTATATGAAAATGGTTGGATATGACAATTTAAAATTTTCATTTAAAAACCCCAAATTTATTATTCTGCAGTGGAGATGATGCCTTTCTCCGAATGTTATTCGACTTAGAGTGATTAATACATCTCATAGTTTATTGCCTATTGAATAACGATTAAATGCTTTTGAAGTGTTATTTTAAGGGGTGCTGCCTAAATAGTAGGATAACCTTGTATAAAATTGATTATCAATTTTAATGATCACCTCTTGCTTACATGAACATGTCCAGCATCTGTAGCACTTTTTCATAAACACTACTTTTTTGCTCCGACCGTGGTCATTATTGCTCTGGTTCTATCGTAGCCTACTTTTTGTGCGAATCACCGCACAAAAGTAGAGCGCAAGAACCAACCGCAGCCGGCGGTCGTAACGAAACTCTAAAATTTTACTGGGTTGGTAAAGAATTAGAATTTTCAATGTTTTTACGTTGATAATCAATAGATCCAAAGGGCTTAAAAAATTGCTGGAGAGTTTCCGATTCGATTGATAATAAAATCTCGAAAATCCATTGAAAGATAAAGGAGCTATTAACGTTTGAAATCTTACATGATTTCGTGACGGTCTCGAATTTGGAAATTTTTTATTTGTCACCCTGTATCCGAGTCTTCCCCTTAGACGTAGTTTACGTCAAAAAAATACGAGTCACGACAAGCTCAACGACCTTACCGAGTGCTCCTCTTCGGCAGGTTTAGTCATCAACGTCAACAAAACCAAATCGTTGGATGTAAACACGGTGACTCCTTCCAGTTTCATAGTAGCCGGGCAATCAGTGGAGAATGTTGAAAGCTTCCAATATCTTGGTAGCCAAATGGCATCAGACGGCGGTACCAAGATCGACATAGCGGCACGGATCAAGAAAGCAAGGGCTGCCTTTGCGAGTTTAAGAAATATCTGGAAAAACAGGCAGATAAGTGAACGCACCAAAATACGAATTTTCAACTCTAACGTGAAATCTGTGCTGTTATATGCTAGCGAAACATGGTGTGTATCAGTGGAGAACACTCAACGGCTGCAGGTGTTCATTAACAGATGCCTGTGGTATATAATTCGGGCCTGGTGGTCTCACAACTGGATCTCAAACAACGAGCTCCATCGTCGTTGTCACCAGAGGCCGATAGCATCAGAAATTCGGGATCGAAAGTGAGGCTGGGTCGGCCACAATTTACGTAGGGGTGGAAACGAAATCTGTAAACAAGCGTTAGACTGGAACCCAGCTGGACATCGCAGCGGAGGCAGACCCAGAGGCTCATGGCGGCGAAGCCTCAATAAAGAAATAGAAGAAGTCGACCGAAATCTAACCTGGCAACAGGTTAAAGCGATAGCCGGGCAACAGGATGGAGATCTTTCAAGTCGGCCCTTTGCACCACCGGAGGTGTACAGGATCCATAAGTAAGTAAGTAACCCTCTCGATTGTCAGAACCGAGACTTTATTTTAGCTACTTTCAGGTCCGCCTCCTGCGTGACCTTACTTAGCTTAGGAGTTGCTCCGCTGATTGCTATCCGCCTTTGAAGCTCTGCAGTCTGGCTCTCCGCCAGCTGCTTCCCCTCTGTAAGGAGGCGAATCCTCCTGGCTCACCGGCAAATCCTTCTCTTTAGTAAGAAGGCGGATCTTGTGCTCCGCCTTCTTACGGGCCTCCAGCAAGGTCTTCCATTCCGACTTCGCCTCCACGACTAGAGCGCAGAAGATCAGTACGGCCTGTTTCAGATCCTAGCTATAATTGACGCGGTTATCCAGAAAGGACATGTTTACGTCCGACACGTCCGTAACCTGGTCCATTGTCTGGCCTCCACTGTCTTCGTGGCTGGTCATCACCGAGTTTATGACCTTGGTCAGAGTGGTGCCGTCCATTTTTACATCAACCGGCACCTCGTCTGACACACCACTGTAAAGTGTGGTTCTAATACGTTGGAGAAGGACTTTCTCTTAAGACAAATCGGTAACCTAACTTAGGAGGACTCAGAAGAGTAACCACCAGTTAGGGCCGAGAAGACTATTCGAGTTCGATCTTTAGTCAACGATTGTTGTCTTTATTGGTTCTTCTGGGACTTATATA